>NC_139167.1:15233036-15312660 GCF_965202585.1 Thalia democratica
AAGGGCTTAATTGGACTCCATGCTTCATTAAGCATGAACTTGTGATTTTAAACAAAAATTGCTTCAAAATTCAAACTAAAAAGGTTTCAGAACTAAAAGAAAAGTGTTTAAACTTAAAAAAAGGTTTAGAACAAGTTGACTAAAAACTACAACTTTAACGAATAAAAATCATACTTTAGCAACTTTTGCTGAAGCAGCATGAGGTTTTTACTGGTTTTTACTTTGGCGCTGTTGATTGAGTACTCTGTGGCTAGAAGTAGTAAGTTTCGTTTGTTTTGCTTGGTTATATTATTGTTTGTACATGATTATACATATTGTGTATTTACAATTACGGAATTGTATGTATTAGTTGTCTTCCAAGTAAAGTTTATTGCAGAAAAAAAGCTAAATAATAGCTGGAAAAACTTATTAGGCTATTAGGTAAGTAAAAAGACAAATATAAATACAAAATAGAAATTTTATAAAGAGTTTAAAAAACAGTATTTCGACAAAACAACAAACAGGTTATATTGTAATTAAAAGTTTAAGATAGGAAGTTTAATGATTTTAATTTAAAAAAAGTTAGTTAATTAGTTAAACTCTCTTTCAACAAACCTAATCTATTCATTCTCTTTTAATATTTTAATTAATACAAGCTATTAAATAAAATCTTATTTTTCTTTATTATTGTTTTTAAAGTTTTATATAAGGTATTTATTTGAGATGTTTTATTTAAAACGTCAAAATTAGTACATAAAAAATGTTTAAGGGTAAACACTAAATTTTATACTTACAATAGCTAAAATTGCTTACAGATCGTGTTAAGTATAAAATAATAAAAAGACTAAACTAAAAAGCTTATAAACCCTCTTTTTAGTTCTGAAACTGTTGTAAAACACTTTATTAACTCTTAATATGATATAATTATTATTTACATATAAACATATTCAAAATTAAATTGAAAAGTTTTAAACAAATGTTATATAACTATACACAACAAAGATACATTATGCTTTTATGCAAAATACTTGTGCTAAACTTCTAACTAGTCAAACAAATCTAGATAGTGAAATTAATAAAATACTTTACTAGTTACTACTAACAAAGTCACATATACAAATATAACCAATATTTATTTTGTAATTTCAAAAGCTCTTGTAGTAGTAGTTGGTAAAACATTACTAATACTATTTTTACATTATGTTAAATTTTTCATATTTACTTATCTAGGGTCATATACTTCTAGTAGATGGTGTGATAAAGATGCTTACGGAAGATTTACTTTCAATTGCAACAGATTGAGATACAGTAGAGCTAGAAGTTAGTTTATATATTCAATCATGTCCATTAATTAATTTATTTTATTTTAGTTATAGTGCAAAAAAGTTATCATGTCAGCTATTAAGTTGAAAATTAATTTTGAAATAAGTTGTTTTATCAAAATCACGTATTTGTATTGAAAGTTTTATGCCTTAACTATAAGTTAATGTTTATCTTAAGTAAAGTGCAAAAAATTGTCATGTCAGTTTGCATAGATACTAAACCGAGAACTAATTGTTAAATACTTTATTTGTTTGTATGAAAACCTTGATTTTAATTAAAGTGTTAACCGTAAAATTAAAATAAATAAGTTAGAAATTTAATTCAGATGGTTTTGATTATTATAACTTAAAAGGTTACTTTTTAGTCCTTCAATTATATAAACTGCGCTGCTAAAATAAATACTTTAATTTTTTCTACTGTACACAAGCTATAACTGCTTTATATGTATTTGTTTTAACAAAATTGTTCTTGGAGCGTATACCGTATGATAATTTTTAATTTAAACTAGTAAATTTAGTGTTTTGATCTGAATATTAAAAAATGAAATAAAAACTGGAAACCTACTAAAAAGTGTTTTCAATTTTCACAAAGATTAGTTTTATGTTATTGGTGTATAAAAGTATTTAGGCAAATTTTATATGCAGCAACGACTAGGCTCAATCAAATAAAAACAATTTTTAAAGTTTTCAAACGAATAAAAAATACTATACTTTTCATTTAATTTAATTTATTATGTAAATGCAAATAACTGCTAAAGAATACACATGCACTATTATAACTAGGTTAAAATAAATAAAACCTGTAAAACTATTGAAGTGTTTAATTTTGTATGTATAGTTAGTTTTTTATTTTTTTACTATTTTATACTAACTTACAAGGGAAAGAGGTTGATGTAATATGTGAAAAAAATCCGATAAAAACGTTAAAAATGTTTTTTACGTTCGCATAAGGAACTTTTATTTTTATTTGAAACTATTTGCAAGTAGATGCACATTACATATTTATGTTGGATTTAAATCAAAAGTGTATATTTAAATAACAAGTACTAGCGTACTTGTGTAATAGAAATATTACAATGAAGTAGTAAAAACTGATAACCTAGTGAAAAATAGGTATAGTTGAAAAATAGTATGTTACAACTTATATTGTTTAATTACTTTAAGTTTCAATTAAATGATGCATAACAATAATTTTCAAGAAGTTATTTAAATAAATAATAATTTAAATTACTATCTAAGAGTTTTAATTTGTTTTAAATATTAATATGTTTTTAATCATAGGCAGGTGCAAACTAACCCAGCAATTAAAATGCGATAATCATGTCCAAGTTTTAATGAAAGCACCACCAATGCCCAACGACAGGATTATGAAACCTGATAAAGTCCTGAAAGAACCGCCTCCACCCCCAAAAACATGGGCAAAACACCCCCCATTGCCTTCGGAAAATCAAAGAATCGCTTACCATGACGGATTGGTGAGAGCTCCGAAAAAACAGTACCCGAGGTGGGAGTAAAAGAAAAATAGTTTTTATTAAAAATATTTTATATTTTGTATTTAAACCAGTTTTAAAAAAGTTTTTATCAAAAAATTTCTTGTTAAAATCATCATAAAAAATATTTTTTATCTTATACATATAAAGGAGGCAATAAAATATAAACTGGTTTAAATTTAAGTACCCAACTGTTTCGTCTTAAAAAAACTTTTGTTTTGAAAATATTTTTTTCTTCTTAAATACAGTTTTTATGTATACACACTTTTTTTCTATATTAATAGTTTTATTTTATTTGGTTTATCAAAACCAAAAGAGCGATATTAAAAATTTGGTTGGGAGATAAGACTTAATTTTTTAATAAGAATTGTCTTTGCAAACCGTAAAGTTTAGCATAAGATCACATTTTTACAAAAATTCAAATATTTTTGTTGTGCTTACGTTACTAAGTTAAAAATATCATGATCAAATTGTTTGAGTTAGTTTCGAGTTATCAATTTAATAAAGTACAATAAACAAACATGCTTTACATACTGATTTTTAAAACTATTATTTAGAATGGTTATAAATATTGAAATAAAAAAGTTAAAAAAGTATTAGTTTAAACAAATTGTTGTGTTGTGAAATTCAAATATTATTTTTTTATAAATCTATAACGACTATGTTACTTTTGAAAATAGAGCTTTCTAATACTTTTAAATTTATTGTTTTATTTTCAGTATAAAAACTAACGAATATGTTCTTACGTAAGTTAGCGTATTTCAATATTTTTAAACGATTAAAGAATTTATATAGTTTACTTTATTTCTACAACATATTAAAGCCATTAATATGAAGGTGTAATTTACTTATACTTTCTTTATTACTATCATTTCTTTATTTATTTCTATATTACTTTATAACTTTCCAGCTAGCTTTTGTGTAGCTTATAAAAAAGAAAAGTATTTAATATTTAAGCATATTGAATTTATTTACTAACTCTTACCTTTTTAAAATACAAATAAGTCATTAAGATACAAACAAAAAATTAAAATATAAAAATCTTAATGAGATCAAAACATTTTAAGAAACCTTTATTAACTTACATGGTTATTTTTAAAAGTTTTTATGGTAAAAATTTTAATAAATACATTTACTACTCCTTATAAACTTTCTAACATTTAAGTCTAGATTAGAAATACTTACAATCAAAAATCTATAAAAGACTTTTTCTGCTCTGTATATAAGTCATTTGAGAACTTAGTCAAGCAAAATAAAACTTATACTTTCTAGTTTTTCTAATGATTTTAAGAAAAATATTTATTAGTTATGTACACTTAATGTTTTTTTTTTGTAACAAAATTTTTTCCATTAAGCCTAGCTTAGTATTTTTAACAACTTTGTTTGAAAGTACTTAAGTCAAATATTTTAGTCTACAATCGTAGCAAGCGTTTCTCACTGTAAATATTTTTTTTTGTTAAAAGTACAAAAATATTTTTTTGCAATCTGTTTTTGTTTATTGTCATAAGTTTACCCAATGAAATTGTGAAATTTCGTGCAATTTTAAGTTTATACCAGTGCTAACAAAAATTTTAGTCATATAAAATGAAAAGTTAATATAATTAGGAAATTTTAAGTTTTAATAGGCACTATAAAATATGTGTAGTTGTGTGTAAGGTAAAAGTAGTTTAAGCATCATTTACAAAGTTCTACATAAACAACAAAAATTATATTTAGTTTTTTGTAGAGTTTAATTTATAAACTTAATCTTAAACTAACGTATAAAAAAGTAAAACTATATATACACAAATTTAAAACATTTAGTAATCATATTTTACAACTTAATTCAAAAAATATTGCTTCTTAACTATTAATTTACAGTATGACAGATCAGAATATAAGAGAGAAAGTATTTATATAGTACCTTGTCATTTTAAATAAAAAATATTTAATTAAATCCTGCTAAAAATTGTTTCAAGTAAGTGAGAAATTTTTAACATTATAAGCTCTATTTTACTGTAAAATATCTTATATGTTTTGTTTTTCAAGCTACGAAATTCTTCAAGTTTAAAAGATTTAAAGGCTTTGCGTACAAAATAGTTAGTCATGGAACAATCTTTTAAATTCTAGAAAACCTCCATAGAAAAGTATTTTTTTACTGTAAAAAATTGAAAGCACTAAAATAAATATAACTTTAAAGCTCTAAAGATCCTTTTAGGAAAAAATGGTCAGCTAAAGTAACAATTGTTGAATAAAATTTTGATATAAAGTTGAAATAGTTTATTTATTTATTTATTTGTGATTAGTCTTTTTCCTGCAACATGTATACTCTTTCCGTGATCAAATACAAAACAAGAACTTAGTTTTTTCAAGCGATTTTTAGCGGGCCCAGCAATATTATAGGCTGGTTTTTTGTGTGTTTAATTGGAAGTCAGGTAGTTCAAGAAAGTAATTTTTATATAAAGTTTCGGAAGAAACCTATTCCCGTTCGTTGCTTACTGAAAAAAGTATTGCCAATCTTGTTATTATTAGTTCGAATTAGTTTTGATCGTTTTTAATGATGTAACTGTTATCTTGGTTGTTGGCTCAAAACAAAATAAATGAGTAAGAACATATTTTTCGGAATAATGAAGAGCAAAAATATTTAATGAAAAGGTTGCCAACTTGAACCTAGGCAAGGAACGACATAGCTTAATTTTGTCAATAAACAAAACAAGGTTGATAAATCAGTTTTAGTCTATATCAAAATCTTAAACTTATTTCTAAACTTAACTTCTTATTAGGCAGAATTATATTTACGCAATCGTAAAATTGTTAACAAGCAAACAATAGTACTCAATTGCCAAAAAAACTTTTAGCATTTTACCTATTCTAGTTAATATAATTAAAAAAACCAACTCTTCTTTAATATTATTATTTAATGAACGACAAAAACGTAAGCGCTTAAAAAAATCTGTCCAAGCACCTAGTGCACAAAAAATTCTTTTAACTATCAAGTTTTACACCACGGACTCAGTTTAATGTATTGTCCAAGACACAATATTTCAAGCTATGTAACATTTAAAAAATTTAGTCACATAAGATAAGACTTTTATTTCACGTTTTTAACATTGAATAGTTATTGATTAGACTGATTTTTGTTCAATAAAACTTGCTACATCTTGCAATAGAATAGTCAAAAACTAAAAACTTCAAAACGACGAATATCAAGAATTTAATCTTTTGTATTTCCCAATGTATTTTGAATTGTTAGATAAAATTGTATGCTTTTATCTTTGCAGCATTTAAAAGTTTTTTTGCAACACTTTTGTAAAACAACAAAAGTTTACGCCCAGCCTAGCATGAAGTCTGGCTACTCTTGATGTTCAAAAGCACCTGAAATTTTGTGACGTCATAAAAGCGACTTTTGTACTTACTGATTTAGAATTTAGGATTTTTAACATTTTATTGTTTTTGGCTTAAAATTTAAGGCGCTAATGATTAGCTAAAACTTGATTTCTATTTGATTAAACTTAAACTTTTTTTTGCTTTATCTGTTTTATGCTTGTGGCTTAGAAGTAGTGATTTAAATTTTATTAAAATACATTTTATAGTATAAAATATATTACAGTATATTATGTCCTTATCTCATTTATTATAAATAAATAAAATTATAATACCTTAGTAAAGCATCTGACTCATTTTTTTACCATGAGTTTTGGAGAGTTTGAACGTTTGTGACAAAACAAAAGGTTTATACACTCCCGAGTTAAAAGTATTATTTTTTAAGACTTGCAGAAAAACTAGGTAACACTCTAATATTTTAAACAATTAAAACATTATTGAGATAAGATATATTAGATAATAAGATAAGAACATTTTCTCTGTTGATTATATTTTTCTAATTTACTAACATAGTTTTGATATTTATTTGCGTCTAAAAAACTTCTAAAAACTTAGAACAACTGTAAACGATATAATAAAAACATATTAGTCAATTTGTACGCTAATTTTTAGTTTTGCACCAAAAACATTTATCGTTAATAAAAAGTATACATATATACAACTTTCGCTTAAATATATTAACTTGTTTTTATTTGATTGTAAAGTTTTGTTGTTCTCTCAATATATTTAGAGTAATTGCTTAGTTAACTAAACCCTTGTTTTTAAATGAATACTTAGTGTTTTTAGTTTATCTTAAGAAATTACGATCTCTTCAGCGAAACTTATATAGCTAAATAAACTTTAAAAAACAAATAGAAGGTACATATATATACAGCTTGTTACAAGGGATAGCAGCCTAATATAAGTCGTGGGCCAAACTTCTTAGTAAACGATGCTAAGCAACAGTTTAATTAGTAATAAGTATAAAAAAAACTATTTTATACCAAAAATCTGATAAAATAAGCAATGATACAGCATTAGTTTTATTGCACAGTTAATTGAAAATTTTGTCACACAAATTTCTTTTAAAGTAAAATTTGTAGTATTTTCAAACAATTTGTTGACGGTATCTGTGTCTATTTACTAACTTGATTAAACAAATCACGGTTTACCACTTCTGTTTATTAGTTTAGAACTAGCCACCTTTATAACATTATGTACATACTTTTTTTTTATTATCAACTTACTCAGAAAAAAGTAAATCAAAAATCGATTTTGTATCATTTTGTTTATGAAACTTTAGTAAGTAAATACTTTGGAGATAATAGTTTAATGTCTCTGCTAAAAGATCGTTTAAAGAATTTATTTGAAATAAACTAATAAATAGTTTGCACACTAACTAGCTTGTTTGTATATGAAAAAGGAAACTTTCGATTTGTAAAGTTTAGCACTTTTTTTATTTATGCCGCACTTATTTCTTATGCACATTTTTTTAGTTGTTTTGCTCAGCTGTTTGTTTCTTAACAGGTTTGACCATCAAATAAACATTTAGTAAACGGCTACTATACTCAATTCTTAAAAAACTATTAAGAAGCCTTACCTCAAGAAGTAGTATATAAGTAAATAAATAAATATATATATGTATATATGGATTCGATAAAATTAAAAAAGCGGTTTAAAATTATTTATTACCTACAAACAGTTTTTGTTTTTGAAAAATTTTAAATACTTTTGAAGTATGGCTAAAATAACATTTCAAAATTTTTTAATTAAAACTTTTTTTAATTTTTAGTAATTTTAAGTAAATTTTTAAATTATCTTTAAATCAAATTTAAATACAATGTGTTTTAATACTTTAATTTATCTACTAAATCTAAAGCGTCTTTTATTAGAATTTTTTTTTTCAGAATTTGCCACTTGAATAGTTTTTGAAGAATTAGAACTTTTGGAATTTGAACAAGCCATCATCAAACAAACTGTTAACAAAAGTCAACTTTATTACCTTACAGTATATAAGGTTGCTTACGAAATACTTACTGCACCAAGCATAAACTTTGTGATCTTAAAGTTAAGTATTACAAAGGTGAACATTTTCGCCCTAAAAAATTCCAACGCTTTCTAAGAATTATTATCAAATGTACGTGTAAAAGTTTCGGTAAAGTTCAAAAAAATTAAATACTTTTATAACACTTTAGTACGTATAAAAGTCGACTTTGCTCTAAAAAAACTCCTAAGCCCCAACTTGTTATGTATGATTGCCAAATGTACGTATAAACGTTAAAAAAAGATCAAAAAAATTAAATACTTTTGTAACAGTTTAGTACGTATAAAAGTCGACTTTGCTCTAAAAAAACTCCTAAGCCCCAACTTGTGATGTATAATTGCCAAATGTACGTATAAAAGTCGACTGAGCATCAGACAAACAACAGACGTAATCAGTCTTCACGCACAACTGAGCACAAATTTATTTTATTAAGACAAAAAACAATGGTGAAAGTTTAAACGCGGTTAGTATGAACGTATAGTAGTTGCGAATATTAGTATAAAATGATCAAACTTCATAAAGCTTTAACTACTAGAACTGTTACGAAATGTTTTATCACTTTATTATAAAAATTTTATACAAGTAATGTTATAAAACAGGCTTGAAAACTAAATTTGCGAAAACGAATATATGACATCATATTTTATAAAAAGGTTCAAACGTAATCAGAGCATAAACTAGTGTTTAAGATAAAGTATCGGTAAAGGTTAGCTGATAAATGTATAAAAGCTGAAAAGCTTGAAAAGTTCATCATATTCCAAAAATCTTTAAAGACTGGAGAGATGAAGTTCTTATCAGTTTTTTTGTTGGCTTTCATGATTGTTGGATATTCTTCTGGTAAAAGCAGTAAGTTTTAACGTAATAAGATTGTTGTAACTAAGCAGAATAGATTTTCTATTGTAGAAAAATTTTCCGACTAATTGCTAAAGAATAAAAGTTTCGTTTTAATGATAAATATCAACACTTTATACTTCAACGAAAGTTCATATATTATAACTTACCACTTTTGCTAATAGAAAATACAATGTTTAAAAAAACAACAATATTTATTAGTCATATTTTTTTTGGTAAATGTTATTGGTTTCTTTAAATACTGTATTTTCTGTTAGCAAAAGTGGTAAGTTTTAATATATGAGCTTTTCTTGAAGTATATAGTGTTGATATTTTTCAGTAAAAGATTATAACTAAACTTTTATTATTAAGCAATTAAATCGAAGTAAATAATCTATCAAGCTTTGGTTTAGTTAAAAACTATACGCGATAACAAACTGTGTACCAATACTGTTAATAAGTTTAATTAAGTTTAAATACTGTTCTTTATTATTTTCGAAGACGGTTTAATTTCTAAATAATAAGTTCCAATATTTTCAAACAACTTTTTTCAAACAACAAAATTTCTTTTTTAACCAAAAGTTAAACTAATATACCAGAAAACTAATACTTACTTAATTGTTAATTTTAAGTTGACAACGAAGACAGACCCCAACACTTTCAAAAACAACAAAACTATTACTAACAAACCTAAAATGATCTTAAAACAGATCTTGTATTTAACCTGAACCACAAGCTTAACTCTAAATAAAAAACCTCTTTTTAAAATCTATTTGTCTGTTTAGTTTTTAACTTTCAGTCGGCAACGGTGATGGATCCCACAAACACTTAAAGTTGCTGGAAGGAGATGTACAGCGACACCTACCCACAAAACATAGAAGGGAAATGTCAGCAGAGGAGCTAATTCTACTCATTAAACTCATTGAGTGCCTTAAAACTTCAAAAGCCTCCGAAGAACGGAACTACTTAAGTTGCGGGCACGAACACAACAAATTTCCAGATGACAACTGAAAGCTACTTGCTATGTCTTCTATATTGCTTATACACTTGACTTGAAGTAATAAATTCTGACTATTTACTGAAATAAACAACTCTTTTTGGTTTTTTTTTAAATAAATGCTTTTAATCAAAACATATTGTCATTTAAATCCCAGTATATATTAAAAATAAACCCAACATAAATTAGAATCTTTTGCAGCAACATAGTTACTTAAAATGATTGTTTTTTTTTTACTAAAAAACAATTCTAAATTCAGATGTGCTTGTTTACAAACACATGGAACTCAGATTCTTTGACTTTCCTAAATTTGTAAAAGTTCATACTCAAATATTAGAATCAGTCATTGAAGTCAATACTTTCTATTGTTAGAGTGATTGTTTATTCACTTGATAGTTTTTTTTTTACTTATATTAGTTTTTAAAAACAAACGGTTTTGCTTAAAGGATTTGGATTTTAAACGTTTAGCTTTTTTTGTCTTATCTGACCATAATTAAATCTTGCTCGAGTTGTTTTCAACTAATTACAACTTTTTCAAACTCTTTTTTTTTGTTTTACACAGATTTAAAAACTCAATGTGCGTGCATAAAACGTAATAAAAACATACTGTCTATATATAAACTTCGCCAAATACGATTAAAACTGTTCTAATTACTAGTAATAACTAACAAAAAAGAGGTATATTTGTTTTATAGTGGCTTTTAAAACATAAAGTTTGTTATAAAATCATGTTTGAGCTTATACGCGATGTACTTTTTGATAGCATAGTTATTAAAAAAAACTTGTTGAATTTTTAAGTTTTCTTTGTGATGAGTTAAAATATAAAAACGGATAACTACTGCAACAAAAAATGTTTATTATAATACAAACATTCATAATAAGCTAATTAAAAAAGATTATACATACTATGATAATTACGAAGCTATACACAAATTGTGTTAACATTTTTGAAATCTCACTTAAAATACATCAGAAAATATTCAATAAATTTACGCTAGGCTATACAATTTCAGGACAATAAAAAATATCAGTTTATACAACTTGTTTTAAAATCTTAAACCGTTTGTAGCTAAAACAAATTAACTTTATGTTTTAAACAGTAAAGCAAGACTCGAGCTAACAACTTACTTATTGAATTAGAAATTTTTGCTTCTGTACACAATAAGGATTTATGTAATTTTTCAATTCAATTCAAGCAGGAAAACAACAATATTACAATCTTAGTATGCAATAATTTAGCAATAAACTTAAGTTAAGCACTGCATTTTTCCATCGGTAATATACACGCTAAGCATACGTCTGCGGCTCTGAACTAATTTTTTAAAACAAAAAAAAAAATTGTGATAAAAAATTACATTTAGGCTAAATATTTAATAAACGCTAACCATTAATATGCTGTTTTATTGCTTATTATATCACTTTTTTTTTAAATAAAATTTTCATACTCAATACTACTATTTGTAAATTAACTTATTGAAAGCATTTGTTTAAAAAATTGTCCCGCGGGTATTAGTTTACCTAAAAATGACCATAATTTGTGTTCTTTATATGAAACAAAAAAAACAGAATGCCAATTCTTTGAGTATTTTCAAAATAGTACAAATTCTAATAAAACTATTTCCATACTTGAAAATCAAGTTAAATTAAAAATTTAGTGTGTATAGAAGTTACTTGGGCAATGAGTATTAATAGTTGTTTACTTGAGATTTGCTATACTGTTTAAGAGAACAAAAAAACTTTAGCTGAAACTATTTATAGGTTTAGGCATCAGATTTTGAACTGAAAATTTTGTGTATAAGAAGTTAAAAGACTATGTTAGAGATATATTGCAAGTTATTACGTACTTTACTTTAAATTACTACTAAAATTCTAATTTTTATGTAAATGATAGTTTAGTTTTTGTAGCAGAAAATAAATTTTGACTTTTATAAAAATACAGAAAAAAGATCAAAAAATAAAAGAAGTAAGTGTACGTTACTCTGAAGTATTATAAACTTACTATAAATAACTTTTTGGTATAAATTACACAGAACTAAAACTTAAAACAAAGATTAGTTATTATACTGAAAACAATTATAAATTAATATATACGAATTTTAATAAGAATAATGAAATTATCATATATAAAAAAATCATATTCAAATAGAATTTGAATTGAAAAATAATATCAAAAATTAGGGTTTCAAAGCATGTGAATAATAAAAAGTATAAATTTGTTTAAAAACATATTAGTTATAACTTAATTGTTTTGCTAAAACAATCGTTTTTGAATATAAAATATAAAATATAAACAATAAATATAAATAAATATAAAAGTACTTGTAAAGTTGTCTTAGACAGGTATTAGTTCAAAAACGGTATCAAGCGCTTTAAACAACAGAGCTAACTTTTACTCAGCGCTAAATAAGGGTCTCCAAACTGCGGCCCGCGAGGTACTTTTCAGCTCAAAATGTTCCTTTTTTTAAACGATAACAATTAAACCAAAGTTTGTGTGCCAAAAGCTTATAATTAAGCTCTTAATTTAACAACTACCCATACTAGCGCTATTATTTTGCTTATTTTATCACGTTTTTGGTTTAAAGTAGTGTTTTTGGTTTTAAAGAAGTGGCTCTCGGAAGACTTTTTTTTAAACTGTGTGGCCCGCGAGTATGTTTTCTAGAAAATTAGCTTTTAGAAGCTGGAGCTAAATTATGATGGAAAATATTAATCTAAAACAAGTTGTTTAAAACGCCTTTAATTTGTTTAATGCTTTCTTTTGTACAGTTTTTTGTTTACAACGTACTTATTCCTTAAGTCTCTTACCATATGTTATAACTAAAAGAATCTAAACAAAGATACTTAAAAAAAAATTTAAAACATTATTTTTCTTGTAAAAATCATACTTCTTTAATATGAATATGTTTAAAATAACTGACAATAACAGCAATTTCTTTTACTTGAGTTGTTATTCGTTTTTTTTGTTTTTTTATGTTGAATCAAAACATAATTTAAAGGTTTGATAAATTACTTTGTAATATACAAAATCGAAATGTGATTGTAAAAAAGTTTTAATAGTTACTTAAAATATGCATATATCTTACCTTTGATTAATTTAAATTAGAATACCTGACAAACTTTATTTTATTTTCTAGTAGTATAAAGTGTTATATGTGTAAGAAATTTATCTATGAAGTTACTTACGGAAAATTAAAACAAATTTTTAAGTTTTATCTTTTATTAATATAGAAAACTTAATTAAAACAAAGTATCTCACAGATCAAGACTTACAATGATAAATGAAAACAAAATAATAATATAGCCTTTTTAGATTTATTAGAAACACATTTTTTTGGTAAGTGAGCAACATATTCCCACAGCGGGGATAATTTGACTATAAAAAAATAGATTTGAGATTTTGTTTGCTAAAACTACAAACTTTTAGTATGAAATGAAAGTAAAAATGAAGTTGATTGTAGAAAAAATTACCGAAATTTTAAAACGTCTGAAAAAAAAACAATTACTGTAAAAAAGTTTAAAGATTTTTTTTTTAGTTGTTAGGCTCCTCTTTTGACCCAAAAATCTTTTTTTTTTTATAATCTTTTTTGGGTTTACCTAACTTCAAGGGGTCTGGGTGTTCGTGTTTCAAAAAAAATCATCAAGCAGCTTTATTCGTTTTTTGACTTGCGAGGTCGATCCATCGCCGAAAACCGGGACTTTATGCGCCGATGAGGATTCAAAGTGGGTTTCGCAGTCCGAAAATATTCCCTGATCGTTTTTGTTAGAGGTTTCTTGTGAATTCTTGGTAAAAATATTGCCTCTGGAAAGTTTTCGACGTTTTGGGAACTTGACATCGTTGTTGACTGAAAATCGGTTGGTGAATAAAAAAAATGATTTTTTACCAAACAAAACATTTAAAAGTTTTTTTATTTGTATTTATATTTAAACTTGTGTTTAAAAGTGAAAACAAACTTTATTTTAATTTTTTTTTTTAATTTTTAAATTTTAATGTTTGGTGTTTAATGACTAAACCATCTTTGGAGTAATAGAAATTATACTTTAATTTGGTTAGATTTTTTTTACAATACAGTTTAGTATGTATTTTAGTTCCAGCATAATTTTATTTAGTCGAAAAAAGCTTTATAATCTAGTTTTTTATACAATCTTAAATTTTAATTTTACTATTATGACCAATTCAAACCGAAAAATAAGTAATAAACTTTTTGTTAGTACTAATGTTATATATTCAAATAAAGCTTCTATATCGGTTTGTTTAAAAAATTTCTTGTGTTAACACTCACCTTTTTTGCTAGCAGAAAATCTAACAACTAAAAAAGCCAACAAAAGAATTGATAATAGTTTCATCTCTTTATTCTTTAAGGCTTTCTGTATTACGACAAACTTTTGACATCCTCTGCAGCTTTTATAAGTTTACCTGTATTTTACCTTAAAAGCTTTTTTCTTGTAATCACAAAGGTTCATGCCAAGTAGAGCGTGTCGTCTTTAAAACGTCTGCAATTCAGACCGCCCGATGCTTTGTGACGTAATAAAACTAACAATCATACGCGATTAACGTGCATTTCATATTCATACTTAAAAAGTAGGGGTTTTAGAGTTTTACTATTGTGAAAACAGTAAAATGTATGTGCATAGCAG
Source organism: Thalia democratica (assembly GCF_965202585.1). Taxonomy (NCBI): domain Eukaryota; kingdom Metazoa; phylum Chordata; class Thaliacea; order Salpida; family Salpidae; genus Thalia; species Thalia democratica. Next base: position 15,247,674 of record NC_139167.1, read on the forward strand.
AAATACATGCGTGTTGAAAAGATAAAATGCCAATTATTTCGTTTCTGGTTGGCTATTATTTAACTTATTTTTATTTTTAATTCTATGCATTAAAACTTTTTTTTGGTAAGGTGGGTTAGGGGATAAGGGTATAGATGTTCTTAATATTCTGCCGTAATATCACTTTACTTAATTTGCATAATGTTATGAACAATAGAACTTCTAAAACTTTACAGCTGCAACCCAATTTTTACATGGCCAAGATAACTTTTTCATATAAGAAGCTACCTTATTTAAAAAATATGTTTTGTTAAACGTTTTTAATAATGAGTAAGTGAATACTTAAAAACATTCAACTACTGTTATCAAAAAAATGTTTATCATAATACTATTAAACGGTACTTTTTTAATCTAAAAGTAACTTTTGTAAAAATTTGTTTATAAAAATCATTCAAAAATGCTGACATTGTTTAAAAATGCCTAAAACATTTGCAGCGTTCAAGTTTTTGTTTTTGCAGAATGTTTCTTAGAACTAAAAAGTTCATGCTTGACCAAGCATGAAGTCTGTCTAGTTTGTTTTGAAAACCACCTGGTGTATTGTTACGTCATAAAACTGACTTTTGTACGCACTTAATGTGCATTTGATAATAATACCTTTTTAGTCTTTTATTTTAAGTAAAATTTAGAAGGTTTGGTCAGTCAGTAACCACAAGAAAAGTACATTCGTGCTAAAATAAAAGTATAAACTTTAGATAGTAAAATTTTAATTTTTTCACATATTAACAAGTTACCTAACTAAAAAAAAAACGTTCATATGTTTTTAATAAACTATGTTAAAACAATGATTACGCAGAAACATTAAGCTAATATCTTTAAAACATTAATATACTAAAGTGTTCATGAACAAGGTAATAGAAAATACGAATAACTTTAATATAGTTTATTTTTTATAAACTCATATAAAGATTATAACTTAATTGTAGCTAGTTGATAAGTTCTTTTAGTAAACTAATAAACAGTATGGCTAAACCGTTATTGTATAATTCCAAAAATACGTTGTTAAACACAAACAATGTTACTTACTTGCGTAAAAACATTAAAAGTAATATTTACTTCTAATACGACTTGCTTTTAAAATTTTTTATTTTATTAAAAGTTAGTAATATAAACATTTAGTGATTCAATATTTATTATGTTATTCATATTCAAAAAATGTTATTCAATATTTAGATTAATATTGTTGTAAAATCATTAAAGAAATTTATATTGAATGTATGAAAAATTAATATTAATTATTATTAGCTTACTGCAGTTCAAATAAATTTATAAAGACAAGCAAATGTACTAGCTTGTAAGTGCTTTTGAATAACAAAACACATAAGTACCTTTTGTTTTGTTATTAAATTTAATTAATACTTATTTAAGCACCATAGTAACTTGGTTAAATGTATTTGAAAAAACATCTAAACTCTTATACACAACAAGAACTGCGCTAAATATTTTAAATTACAATACTCGATTTAAAGCATAATTATTTGGTATCAAAGTTGTAAAGATATTTTAGTAATTTATAATTTTTTTTTGAAAACTTATACTTAACAACACAAGTATAATATTTATACTAGTTTTACATTGTAAACTTCCTTTTGATGTTATTTTTGTTTATATTTGCTAAAACTAAAAAAAACTAAAGTACAAAAGCTGTAGATTAAACTCGTTAAAAATTACTTATTATTAGTAATAAGAAAACTAAATCTTTTAGAGTGAATTCTTCAAAAAGATCTGCTATTGCTTATTTTACTTAAGATCTGACTTGGTAAATAACCTTGATTGTGCTAGTACTTATAATTTAAAAAGATTTAAAATTATTAAAATTTTGTTCACATTTCGGATTTAATTAAACTTGAGACTATTTGTATTTTGTTAAGAAAACTTAAGTTGTGAAACATAAAGATTTTGATTATACTGTTTCGTTTTTTTCTTAAATTATTTTATTAGTTGTTGCTCTGTTTTATTATTTTTTTTAGTTGCATTGTAATTATAAATACTTATGTATTGTTGATTACTCTTTGCTTTATTATTAATTACGTTGATTGCATTTTCACTATATAAGCTAGATTTAAAGTTTTATTTTTATTGCTTAGTATACAACTGACGAAAGAAGCATGAAGTTTATTTTGTTCTCAAAAATTGAATCTTTTTATATTGTTTGAAAGAATTTATTATAGTGTCAAAAAATGTTTAATTATCTAAAAATTATTTAAAATAAAGTCGTAGTCAAAGACTTGAAGTAAACTTAGTTTGAATTAGGTTCATTTTGTTTTTAAAATTTACCACTTTCCCTTTTTTTATCAATCAAATTTTAGTTGAAACCAAAAGAAATAATTTGAATAAAACTAAACTTGTTGCACAAAGTGCACACTAATTAACTTACTCTTAGTAAAAAGTGTTAGTTCACGAATTTAAAATGTTTTTTTTTCAATTTTTTGATGTCTAAAAATATTTATAATAAAAGTTTAATTATTATAAAGTAAAATAATAGACTAGTATGTTATTTTTAATTATTATAACTATGTCTTACAACCAAAGTCACTTAAAAATTAAATAGAGAAGCCAACCCAATTTGTAAAAAAAAACATGGCTGTTTGTTACAGACCTAGTCATTTGGTACAAATATAACGACACTGAAAACTATATCTCATAAAAATTAAGTTTGTACTAGAAGGTTTTAAGTTCGGAGAAAGTCTTACATTGTGACGTATTAACGCGTCAAGGTGCTTTTAGAAATGAGGGCATAATCAAACAGCGTCTTAATTAAAGCGGAAACATGTGATTTTAGGAGAATGATAATGACGCAACAACGCGGTTTTAAGGAGGATGTGATCACCAGCATAAAAGAAAAACAGCTTTTATTTTTTATCATATTTTAGCAAACTTCTGACAAAGATGAGGCTCTTTTTTTTTCATTGTTCTGGTTCTTTTGATTGCAGGTTGCACCGCCGGAAGAAGTAAGTTTTTTAACTGAAATAAAATATAAATAGTAAAAATTTAATAAAACATTTAAAAATAAAACTACTAATATATAGAAAATCATGTAAATTTAGGTAGGTATATGTTTATTGATTTTGTTTAAGTAAAACGATAAACAGTTGTATAAATTATGTAAATAAAAAGGATAAAACTTTAAATTAAGTATAATTTTCAAGTATTATAGTTTTACGATAAAAAGCATTTTTAAAACAAAATATTTAAAATCAAGAATAAGCAAATAACTAAAGCAGTTTTAGTAAATACACAAACCATCTGTATTATTTAATTTTAAAACAGTTTATAGCATGTTTATATTAAACTTACAGTGAAAATTTAAAATATCTGCCTTTTTAACTCACACATTTACATTATTAACAACAGTCAAATATTTACTGACATAACTTTAATAACTCTAATATTACATTTATAAAGGTTGTAACGAAGTGTTTTCTTTTATTTTTTAAAAGATTCAGCGATACAAACATTGGTAAACCTACACTTAAAGACTGAACTCAGCAGTTTTAGCTACAATTTATATATGAATTTTTTTAGGAAAGTCACAAACAAAAAGAATTTGTAACAGAAATTCAAGCGGAAACTTCACCTTCAATTGCAACAGACTGAGAAACCCGAAAGCTAAAAGTAAATTTACAATATTCTTTTCTTTTTTGTATTACGGTAGTAAATTATAATGCTGCAGTTTTATTTGTATATACAAGGCTAAATGTATACGTTTCAAATTTAATGCAGTTTAATATGCTCATATATTTTATCTTATTTTAAATACTATAACAGTTTTGTTTTAACAATGACTTTAAATTTTTAAGTAGAAATTTAAAATGCTGTTTAAACTTTATTTTAAATCTGATTTATATGTTTTGTTAAATTAAGTATCAGTTACAAAGTTAAAGTTTAATTTAGAAATCAAAAACAAACAAGCAAAATAACAAGAAAATATAACAAAATTATAATAAAATTGAAATTAGATAATATAAACAAAATTATATAAGATAAAAACCGTTTTTACAAAAACAAATTAAAAAGATTTATCTTTTTATCTAAAATTTTGTTTGTTTTATAATAAAAGTATGAAGTGTTGAGCTTTTCTTTAAGAAATCTTATTTTCAAAGAAAAAAAAAACTTATTACGCTTTAAACAAAACTATAAAAGCAAAAAAAAAAAGTTTTACACTAAATGGGTTGTAATTAAAACTAGAAAATTGAATTCAAAAATGTATCTAGCTAGTTATAAATGAAGTAAACACTTTATAAGAGTTCGTTTTAAAACAGTTAAACTGATGTTCTTTTAACAAAAACCACAACTTACTACTTTCAGTAAAAATAATTATAATGAAAAGCTTCATTAAAATGGTGTTGACACAAGCTTTGATTTCTAGGAAATTTTATTATTTACTTACAGTCAAAATAAAACCAAGTATATTGTAACAAAATTTAATTTCAAAACTCTATTTACAAATGCCTATTAGCGTTTTTAATATGTCGTAACACGTGATAAACTTTAATGAACTGGTGTTAAAAAAGCAACTATTAAAAGCAATATTTTTTGTAACTTGAAAAAAAAATTAGGCATTGTAACAAAGTTGAACCTAATACAGTTAACAACTTTTAACACTTTTTAAGTTTGAGTATATTTAAATTTTTACAGATAGTTGGCTCGGATTTATTTTAATATTTCTGATCTTTTTATTAAATACACATTACATTTTTTAAGATTTTAGGTGGTTGTGTCATTTAGTTTTTTAATTTTTTAATTTTAATAATTTTAATTTAATTTTAATTTTGTAAGTTTTTTTTTCAATTTAGTAAAATTTCTCGGAGTGTTTTTAACGCTTCGTCGTTCAGTTGGTTTTTTGTTATGATTTGCACGGAGACATTTTTGCACTGGTTGAGTTTTACTTTTTTATTATCACTGTTACCCGTATTCATTACCCTCGGTCGGTAACTATTTTTTATTTTATTTAACATTAATTTAGTTTTTTTTTTAATTTAATTTAATTTTTTTACTATCACTGTCACCCCTAACCCTTACCCTCGGTCGGTAACCAATTTTTATTTTATTTAACATTAATTTAGTTTTTTTTTTTTTTTAATTTAATTTTTTTACTATCACTGTTACCCCTAACCCTTACCCTCGGTCGGTAACTAATTTTTATTTTATTTAACATTAATTTAATTTTTTTTTAATTTTTTTTTTACTATCACTGTTACCCGTATTCATTACCCTTGGTCAGTATTTTATTGATTTTGTAATATTTTTTTATTTAACAGGCAAGTGCAAGTTGATTCAGAGGTACAAGTGTAACCCGAACGCTAAAATTATGGCCCCAAAACCCGAATCTGAGTAGTTTAAAAAAATAATAATTGTTTCGTGTGTTCGTTTTTTAATGGTTTTCGTAATAATGTTTATTTTTGTTTTTTCCGTTGCAAATTTTATATCTATGACACTAACTTGATAATTTTGTAGTAGTTTTAAACCATTTATAAAGCAATTTGATTATAAGTAAACAGCCTAGTTAATTAGTATTATGTTGTATATTCGCATACCAATAGTAAATATTATCACTTTATGCATGTAATTGTGGTTTTTTTCTTTTTGTAAAATTATCAATAGCATTACTAAGTAAAAAATTTAAAACATATGTTTTTACTATTTTTGTAACAATTGAAAGAGAAATTCAACTTTACTAATTTCATCGTAAAGTGGTTGATAAACATTATTTGTTAGTACATATTTGCATACTGTTAGTGCTATAAATACATGTAACAAACATTCACTTATATTTATCTACTTTCGCGACTTTGAGAATTATGTGTAAAAAACAAAGTACTTTTATAAGTCGTTTCGAAATAGTGAAGAAAAGAAAACTTTTTTTGACATATTTGTTGACTATAAAAAAGACAAGAGAAGTAATGTACACTGTTAATGTTATAAGTTTTTTGCTAGAAAAGTATTACATGATGTACCAGCTTTTGTTTCAAAACATTGTATAAGATAAACATAGTATGTTTTTAAAACTCTACAAGTATAGCAATTTTTAGCGTGTTAAATAAACGTTTAAATACAAACGATGTACTTTTAAGTTTCTATTATCCAATTTAATTCTACACACAGTAATGTTTTTATAGGTAGTGGTCAAATTTGCACAAGCGTACAAAATTCCACGAGGTGACAAAATTGCACGAAGATACTTTTGTACAAGGGAATAAAATTACACGAAAGGTCACTTTTATACGAAGACTCTTTTGCACGAACAGAAAATTTTGCACGGAGACATTTATGCACGGGTTGAATTTTTTATTAATTTTATTTTTTTCAGTTTATTTATTTTTATTTTCACTATCACTGTTACTCCTAATCCTCAATCTCGGTCAGTAACTTTTTTTTTAAGTTTTTTTATTAAATATCATTTTTTTCTTTTTTTTACTCTCGTGCAAAACTGTAACTCGTGCAAAATTGACCCTTGGTGCAAAATTGTCTTCGTGCAATTTTGTCCCCTCGTGCAAATTTATCTTCGTGAAAAAATGTCATCTTACAATTCTGTGCTCTCGTGAAATTTTGTCTTCAGTCCGTTTTAATAGCTTTACTAGCTTAAAAACTTCAAAAAGTTGCATAGAAATTACTTATCTTTTGTTTTAACCGTTTTTGCTTCAAAAATTCTTTATCGCTTAAGTTCGTTTTACTTTGACTAGTTTCTAATTTTAACGTTTTTCAAACTTAAAAAAAAACTTTTGATTGCGAAAAGTTCATAAATTATGACATAGTTACAAACCTAAAAGATACAACAATAAACAAAACTTTTAAACTTTTTATTTACTGTTAAAATATTAAAATAAACTGCATTAATGTTAAAAGTTTTGTCCTTTTTTTTAGTAAGTTAATTTTTAGTCTTTAAATTAAGTAAGCACTTTACTAAACAATTATTTAAAAAAATTCTTCATTTGAGATAAAAGTTTGTAAGTGCATCAAAAAATTTACTAAGACACACTGGTTATATCACTTTGGGTGTTTTTTTTTAATTGCTCAGCAAGTTTTCAGTAAAGCACAAAATAAAAAATTAACTTACAAAATACTTAGAAGTCAGTCTTATAGACTGTACAACATTTTGAAGACACTTAGTTTATTGATAAAAAAATTATATGTACTTAATCTTGTTTAAACTATTTTTAAAAATTCTAACTTTAAAGAACTTATTACTATGATGCATTAAACTTTTAACTTTCTGAAAAATATACAACTAAAAATCTTAATAACCTAACTTTGGAAAAAACTTAATCGTATATTTCGATACGTTAATAACTTCTATGTGTTTCTAATTTAGTTTTACTTTTTTTGAAATGTACATAAGGAAATATGTACGTACTTAAGCAATCTTCAAATTTGCACCACTTTTCATAAAATTTTGTTTACTTGATACATAAAAATAGTTATATCAATTGAAAAATACTAAGTAAAACTTATAAACAAAATAACTGCTATCAATATTAGTTGCTATTTATTCAAAATAGAAAAAAAATACAATGTTCTAGAACGAACAAACTTTTAATAAAAAGCAAGTATGAATAAAAAAGGGTTTAAAATAGTTTAGTATAAGAACAGCTTTTAAAATGTACTAATTTTTGAGTAGTTTCAATGAAGAAAAAAGTTTATAAGATTTAAACTTTTAATTAACAACTCTTTATTAAACAATACTAAAATTATTTTGAGATTGTATAAATCATTAAAAACTTTTTGGAACAGCAATTAATTTTTTTTTTAGTTTTAAGTTAAAGACTATTATGAATAATTATAAATAAATTACAAATGGAGTTAGTGTAGTACTTGTGATGTAGATAAGTTTAAAAAACAAGAGTTTTAAACTTACTAAAGCTTAATTTTGAAGTTAGCTGTTAATTTTATCAATAATATAAGGTAATAAAGTTAAGCCCTATAAGTTTGTAAGACTTAAAATATTTTTAAAATCATTATATGAAGCTAGTTACTATATTTAATTTTTAAAGTATTTGGATGTATAAAGACTTTATTGAACATAAAGTTTTTTTTTAGTTTGAAGATGGCTGAGAGTTTTTTGTTTCACTTATATAAAAGTTCGTTGAGAAATTTAAAAAGTATCATAATACAACGAATGTAGTAATTTTACTAATTTTTTCTTTTTCATACTAAACTAGTTAAATATAATTATTTTTTTTAGCAACTTCTTTAAGAAGTTTTAAATATTTTTCCGGACTATGTTTTATTTTCATTAATTACATTTGTTTTAAATAAATTATTTTTTTCTTCAACTTATTTCCTATGTGCGTACTGCATAATATAAGAATTCAGTATGCTGTTGTCCAGCTTTCTTATATTCTGCCTCTCCCGCAAACTACCCAAGATGTGCAAAAGGTCCCTTTCCGAAACCCTCTTTTGGACTTTCGTTCGGTCCCCATACCCCTGTTTTGGTTCGTCAATGTACTTGGGGTGCCCTTGAAAACCGTTGCCATGGACACCAGGGTTGATAGCTTTTCGGTCGTTCAGCAGTTGTGATAATATCTTGTTCTAGAACAAAACATGTTTTGTTAAAATAATAATATAATCATGAAGACATATAGATTTATGTAAAAGTTTATAGTTTGTAAGCCATAATTGTTAAAAAAAATGCAAATCTTTTCAAATGTTTTAGCTAGTGTTAACATAAGCTGTGCTTTAAGATAAAACAATCTTTATTACTTGTATTTGTAGTATATTATAAAATTTTTATCTTAGGTAAGACAGTAAATAATAATAGTTTAACTTATTTTCTGACTAAATAAAATTTTATTCTAAAACGAAAAGTCTATTATAAAAAATTTAAAATAAAAAGCTAACAGTTACAAAATTTATTTTAATATATTTTCAGTAAAATCGGAAATTAAATAACAGTTAAAAGAAAATTAGGTATTTAAAGGATGTTGGTAGCTTTCTTCCTTTATATTTAAATTTTTATTTTTTTTATTGTGTTAGTTAATGTCAGTTAAAATAGTAAGTTAGAACATATCCGTATATTTATTTTACTTTTTTTAAACAATTTAATTATTTTAATGGAAAAACGTTTACTACTGGAAAAGTTGTTTATTTATCTCTGCAATCATTAAAAAATAGCACAAGACTTTTTTGAATGTAAATTGAAGAGGTTTTAATATACTTTAAAACACAAATTAACTATAAAAACTCACTAAATGTATAACATTATAATAATATAACATAATAAAGTAAATTGAGTATTTCAGGTACAAACTGTGTATCCTTTTATAAATATAAAATTTAACCAACAAGTAAAATGATAATTTATTTTATCATGTTAAACGTTTTTCAATTTGCTTACTATCGTATTTTAGTATTTAATACATAAATAACAAATAACCAAATATTAAACATATAAATCAATAAAACTATTATGTTCCTACGTCAAATTCAGAATTGCCGTGTAAGATAATGCATGTAAAATGACGTAACACTAAAAACAATTATATTTGTAATTATATTAGAACAATCGTATTTATTCGTTTTTTAATTTGCCTACTGTCGTAATTAAGTATTCAATACATAATAATCAAATATTAAACATATAAATCAGAATAATCAGTTAATAAAACTCACAAGTAAAGTGTTCATTTGCTTGTGTTCAGTAACGCGCTGATCAAGCTGCTTGCCATCATAATCAAGTATCGATTTCGAATTAACTCCTTGTAAGTTCGCCAGCAGTACTAGCTTGCATGTCAGTATGATGATGAGTAATTTGCATCTCATTTTAACTAAAACTATCAAACCTGGGAAAAACAATTATTTGATATGAAACATGACACAAATGTAGTAAGTGTTGTAAGTTTTGGTAAAAATATTCAATTATTATGAATAAAAATTATGAATATTTGTTTGCTTGTTTTAGTAATTACTTTAATAAACACGTAAGAAAGTTTAAAAAAATAAAAGAAAAGTAGTTTAATTTCTGTTTTCGGTTTTTTGACATCAATAAAGTTGTCTAATTCTTATTAAAAAAATAAAAATATATACAGAAATTAATTTTATCAAACATGCTTTAACGTTTTAAAATCGGGTTAATACGTAAGACTTTAACATATTTTATAACTATGTTGAAATATGTTAAAAAAAATAAAGAACAATTGTGCAATTTTTATAACTAAAATAAAACATAGTTAAACTACAAAACATTTTAAAGACACACGTTATTTAAATTTAATACATTTAAAAATTTTATTTCAGAAAGCTAACCTTTTTTTTGTTGTAGATGGTTTTAAAGTAAACTAGTTGATTGTAAAGACTGAATAGCGAACTTGAAAATTACCGAAAAAAAGCAACAAATCAACTTGCTAACACAATAATAAATTTCAAAGCCAGAGTAATTAGCGAAATCCGATTGAATTTTAGTTTTTGTCTGCTTACTAATAAAAGCCAAATTTATGACAAATCTTAAAGTAATTTATTATTTTTTGAAAAATTTCAGGACAAAATTCTTTATTGCTGTTTAAACTACACAGATGTTCCTTTTTTACAAAAATCTTTTGATTTGTCTTAAATGCGTAATTTTAAACGTTTCTTTACGCTTTTATTCTATTAGCTTAGTATTAACACTTAACTAAAATTCAAACAAAAAAAACTATGTGTAAAAAATGTAACACAAGAACTAATGTTTCTATATACTTGTTTAGTTTTTGGTATAAAATAAAAATAAGCTAAACTCTAATAATAGTATTCAGTCAGCTTTTAAATGACTTTGACGATGTGTAACATCAAATATTTAGTTTAGTTAATTGATTAACTAACAAAAGTCTTTACATTTATAAAAAAATGCAATATTTATTTTAAGTAACCGTTAAGAAAGATAATACAAAATGCCTTTTTACAAACTAAGTACTAAAAAGTAGTAAAATTATATGCAAACATATGTTAATTACTAGTATGCAAAATAGCTGTATTTTTAAGCATATTTAAATACTACATACTTTTTCTGGTTTTTAAACAAAGAAATAAGAATTTCCGGAGCAAATTCATCTAAATTAGCTTAAAAAACTTTATTAGTTTTAAATGTTAAAACAGCTAAATGTTTTATTTGATAAACTAAAATGATGTTACTGGAGTTTTAATACGAAAAAACCTATACATAAAGACTCAAAAATTTCTAAGGTTTTAAATTTTCTAATTTAAATTATAGAATAACTAACGAAAAAGATTGCTTAGTCCAAAACAAAATTGTGCTAGTAAAATGATTAATATTGATTTCGTGTACTTAGTATAAAAGCATTTCCCTTAACTATGAAAATAAAGCTAATAAATATTTAATACAAGATCATTAAAATATTAAGTTTTTGTTAAAATGAAACTGGATAAGCAAGAACATTCTTTTATTTAAAACTAACTATGATGGCTAAAGAGCTAGGATCTTTTTTTTTTTACAATTTCGTTTGTAAATTAAACTATTAACGTTATTAAGAAATATCTAAAAAATAATAACAAGACATTTTGAAAATTTAATTATTTTTAAATTTTTATTAGCTTTTGTTATAGAAGCATACATCCTATTAACTTATCTGAACTTATCTAAATACTTTATTACAAGTTTCCAAGTCTTTAAAAACTACAGTAGCTAACAATTAGTTGCAATTTGAAAGTAAATTAAACTATAGATAAATAGAAAATAAAAAAACCAAGTTGCTGTTAGCTTCTAAAATTCTAAAAAGGTTTGTTACATGTTTTCAATTAACACTGTTAATTTGATTAATGTTAATGATAATTTAAAGAAAATAGTCTATCTTTTATAACTAAAAGATTAAACCTACGTTGACTTTACATAGCTTAATTCTTTTTTTATTTGCATTTAACAAAAAACTGTTGTCTTGAAATAGGAAAGTTTTCACTGCAAACCAAAACAAGTTTATACTTTAAGTTGCTATTTAACAACATTCAATTTAAATAAACCATTAGTACGTATTTATTTTATGAGTAGGAAAAAAACTAAAACAATTTGTTTTGAAAAAAAGTTTTTTAACTAATACACATGCGTTTAAAAAGCTGTAAAAAAAATTAAAACCAGTTTAAAAACACGCTTACTGTCAGAAAAACAAGTTTATATTTTAAATAAAATTAAATAAACTTTTTAAACTAAACTGTTTACTAAATAGAATAACTAATGCTTTAGCTGTAAAAAATCATAACTTTAGTGTTAAAAAAAACTATTGGTTTTTTTTTAATTAGAATATAAAAAATTAAAACAAAACCTTTTTTATTCACACCCTGAAGGACTGTCTTTACACCATAATATAGTGGCTGATTAAAAAAAGGTGAAGTTTTGTTGAATAAACAGATTAAAAGTTAAATTATAAACTCATTACACAAGTTGTAAGTAGAAGCAAACAAGGCAAAAGCTTATTTTTAAACAAACTAGTTTTTATTATTTATATGCACCTTTGAGTAAAAAAAGCTTTCGCCTTTTAGAATTCTGCTAGTAAATAGAGAGAAAAAAAAGCTAAGTGCTTAAAATTCTAACAATAAATATTCTGATTCTTTTTAACTTATTCTTTTATATGTCTACTTTTAGATATTTCAAATGCTTTTTATCGTTATACTTTTAACTAAATTAATCAAGTTCATTTATTAATTTTTTATTAAAAATAAGAATATTTCTTTCATAAATGATTACTTAGTTTTGTTATTTTAACAAAACTTTTGCTTTTATACTAAAGTATAAGTTTTATATTCTATGAGTTTCCCTCAAAAAGCGTTTATAAACTTTCTTAATACTGTAATCTAAACTGGTGTCAATAGTTAATATACTTTTTTTTAGTTAGTTTAACTGTTTAAATATTGCGAATTAAAAGAAAAACTCTGAAAAAAAAATTTAAAATGTTTTAAATTACTTTTTTTTTTGCAAAAATAATGAGAACAAAAATAAATATCTTTTTAAATAAACAAAGTTAATACAAACTACAAAAGTATGTATAAAGTTCCCCTACAAGTTGAAAACAATTGGTTTGCATTTAACAATAACGCAAATTTTATTAAATGTAAATCCATATACGTATTTGTAAAAAAAACACAGCTTTCTACTTAACAGTTTTAATTTTTTTAATCTTAAATTATGTTTAAAAGTGATGATTTATATGTTTTTTTTTTTAAACTAGACAAAATTAAATCAAATATCAATTTGTTGTCATAAGATCATGAAAATAGTTGACAATATTTCCCATATATTTACATATTTTTGTGAAAAATTTGCTAAGTTTATTAAGATAAATCAATCAGTTGAAAAATATATATCTGCATTTAAAGAAAAATAAACTTATTAAGTAAGTTAGCTTTCTGTGGGAAAAAGTTTAGTTGAATTAATAAAAAAGTTAAATATACTTATAATTTCTCTGTCAAGATAAACCTGATGATTTGCACATATAAACACGTATGTTTTTTTCTAAATTTACAACATTTTTTTTTTATTTTTGGTAAAACAGTATGTCATGTTACTTAAAATAATTGAAGGTCAACAAGTTTTTTTTCAGCATTTAAAAAAAGACAGTGAAATTTATTATTTTAACAAAAATGATCCAAGAAGAATTCAGGAAAGAAATAAGTAATATTAAAAAAAGTAATTAATAGTAGTAGTATTCACTCCCCCTTATCTTTTTTAATACAATTTCAAATATTGAAAAATTTCAACATGTTTGTTGTATCAAATGTAAAGTAATTTAAGTTAAGATCGTTTTATTCCTAAAACTCATCTGTAACAGCTAAATCATAATATTAAATGCAAGAAATTAACTTTCAACAATATTTTTGTAATAAAATAGAGCTTAACGAATTTTTTGGAAAACTTATAGCTTAGTTTTGCCTAAAAACTTGAAGTTTTGAATAAATATAAATTGACATTTGAAACTGAGAAGTCAATAAAAAAAGTTCAGACAACTTGTGATACAAAAAAAACTGTTATCTTCTAATAATAAAATGAATATTTTTTTTGCATAAACTTTTTTTAAACTATACAAAACAAGTGTAAAGTTTTGTTGCAGAAGTTATGTGTATTTAAATCAACAAGTTTAAAAAAGTACGTTCCTATCTATTTTTTCTGCAAGAAAAAAAAAAGTGTTGCTCAAATTAAATCTTTTTAAAACATCTAGCTTTTTGTTTTAAGAAAATTTTAAAAAACAATTTAAAACTTTGTTAACTCGCTAAAAGTTCAACCAACGGCAAATAAAACTTTCGTGTAAAAACTATTTCAAATTTGATTTGGTTTAATACTTTGTGACAAACTTGACTCGTAAGTTAATCTATTAAAGCAGACATTCTTTTTACCTAATTTATTTCAAATTTTTTCGCACAAACTTTACGACTTTAAAAAAATATTAGTATAAATAAATTAAAAAAAAATATTGAAAAAATTAATTTAGCATATTAATCTTAATTTTAGCAATAATAAAACTTAAGTTCTTATACAAAAAAAAAAACCTGTTCAGTAATCTGAAACTTTTTAGTTTTGTATCTTGGAACTTGTGTTTAGCGTTTATAAAGCAATACTTTTTTTAATCTAATAAAACAAAAAAGGCACATGTAGTCGCGAACTTTGTAAACAATGAACTGTCTAACACATTTTATAAAAGCAATAAAAAAAATTGTCTGCATCAAAAAGACTCTCACTTTTGTACTGAACACATGTTTATATGGCTGTACGCAATAAATCAAAAAGCGTTTAGATAGAACGCTTCCTACTTTAAAGCAAGTTAAGCTTTATTTGTTTGTTTTCAAATAAAAAACACGTCTTAAATAACCTTAAAAAACATCTAGTTTTACAAGGAAAATTAGCTATAAGAGCACAAATTATTTATTATGTAGAGTTTTTTTAATAACGTTATAAGTCAAACAAACTAAGTTAAACATACTTCCGAAGTACTTACAATTTAAATAAAAGCATGTGTAAGCAATCGCAATCAATTCTGTCAAAAAAAAAAAAATTAGTAATGAAATAAAAACGGCTACAAGTAAATTTAAAAGACGCGCGTTTAATTTACCACTTTATGCGTTATGTAACTAATATAAAAAGGAAAAATACTTTCTACGACACACACTTACCTCTGTACTACAAAAAAAAGACAGCATCTGGTAAAGAATAAGGTAAATAATGGATAAGCTCATATAAAACGTTTTCTTATGAAAATAAATTTTACACTTCTAGTTCAATCTGTGCTTATATTTTAAGCTCCTTCACAAGTTCACCTTTTTAAATCATAACCCTTGTAAGCTTGTTTAAACGGAAGCATAAATATTTATAACAAACTTTTTTGTGTTTTCCATTCATAATTATCATAATTTTCCTGTTTTGCTTTAACAGCAAAAAGTTCAAAAAATATTACCAGCAGGTTTTGAAAAAGTTGAGCAATGGAAAAACTTTTGAAAGAAAGACTATCATTAGTAAAAGCTTTAATGTTTTATGTTTCTAAAAGCAGTAATTATTGAAGTTATGTTTAAAACAAACGTCAAATGGTGTAATTGTAGATTTTAAAGTATACGTAAGTTAAAACATAATTGACTTTTAAAATGAAAATTAAGCAATTTCAAAATATTTAATATTTATGATAGCAAACGGCTACTGAGCAATTCATAGTGTTTTTTATTCATTTTAAAAAGTAAACTGCTAACTTTTCCGGTGTAATTTTAACAGCTGTCTTACGCTTAAATTGATAATTTACTTAATTGAATAATAACAACAGCTATTAAGAAAATTACTTTCATTTTTTAATTTAGAATGCTTAAATTGATCTATACCAGTAGATTTTTGAAAAATAAGTAAGTGTTATAACAATCCATTTTTAAACTATAATGTTTCTTTAGCAAAAGTTTTATTCGATTGCCACTAAGCTTTTTTTTATGTTTAAATCTGTTTTATAAAAAATACAATGATGTCTTAAGCCTAAATTAATTATTACTGGTAGAACTTGGGTGAGCAGAATTTAAATAAAGACTTATTATGACGCATGATGACATCACAAGGGTGTGAATATAAAAGTGTTGTACTTATACTACTTTTACATGTTTTAACAATTTAAAAATAATTTAACTTTAAACTTTAAACTAAACTTTAAAAAATTGCTGTCTCAATTAGATTAAATTTGAGATGGCTCGGTACCCCCTATGACTTCATTACACTAATCACAAGACATTTCTCATATTTAAAGACTCACTAAAACAA
The DNA here is from genome assembly GCF_965202585.1 of Thalia democratica. Classification (NCBI taxonomy): domain Eukaryota; kingdom Metazoa; phylum Chordata; class Thaliacea; order Salpida; family Salpidae; genus Thalia; species Thalia democratica. The sequence continues at coordinate 15,263,911 of NC_139167.1, forward strand.
AAACTTTTCACTTTTATAATTTAATTAAAAACGTGAAATGGTTTAATTGGATTTTGAAATGAGCGTAAGATGTTTAATCGGCAAAGATTTTAATTTTTATGATAAAAATTCCAACAAAGTTATTTTTATATTTAATATTTTATTAAAAGTATCTTACTGGATTTTCTAAATAAATATATGTCTAACGTTTAAATTGATATTAGTAGTAGTACTTGAGTAAGTAAAAGCAGGATTAAAAGTCTTATAAAAAGTCGCATGTACTGAAGTTTTAATCATAATAATATAACTACAAATAATAATATTAGAAATTTTTAAGTAAGAAAATACTTTTTAAGTGTTTTGTTATAAACATGCTATTTTAACTCGAAAATCTTACGTTTTAGACTTTATGTAGCATTTGCAAATATATTAACAATTAAATTAAAGGAAAAATAATCTATTTCAATTTGTTCTCTTTTTTATTTTTGTAACGCATTTTGGTATAAAGTTTATACATACTTATACCAAACATTATCAAACAATAAAGTAACAAAAGTAAATGTAAATTATTTATAAACTGTGCTTAAATACTATGACGTATACGATTATAAAAATATATAACTATACTTAAGAATAATTAGCTTTCCCACATAAAATTTTCAAAAAAGATTTTTAAACTCTTTTACGAAGGTTAATAAAATTAAAACTTTTTTTTTGACAGACCTGCTTATAAATAATCAGTACATCTTGCTAATCAATTATTGATTAATTGGTTGCACACTGTAAACAGCTTAGCTCTCTTAAGTGCGTTTTAAACTAAAGTTTGAACAGTTCACGACAAAATTTAAACAAAACCATTTCCCGTCAGCTTGTGTCAGAAATTCAGTATTTAAGCATCAACGAAAACTAACTTGCTAAACCATTTAACTGAAAAAATAAAAAAATCTCTCTATGCAGGTAATATGAACTGACGGGGAAGATCGTCTAAACTTGAACTTTATAATCGAACAAATGGTATTACAATTAAAAACACTAAAGCATGTAATATATGTATATTGTTTATTGAACGACAAATAACAGCACTCAAAGTATTTTCTCTTAAGACCTGTTGCGCGAAAAAACCTTTCGATTGTCGAGTCGCACACCAACGTCACCTTTCAACGTCTTGCCCAGGACTTCAGTGAGTAAAACTTGAGAAAATCAGATTAGCACGTACATGGGGTGTCCAGGACTATATTTTTAAGTAATGCTGTTTGTATTGAAAATACTAAATGACGCAATAAAGCAAAGACGTAAATGTACGTATGTTTGTTATTAGCGATAAAACTCTTGTCTTAAATTAAATTGTTGTTCACTGGTTGCGCAACTCAATCACCATGTTTTTAGAACTGCTTTTTTTTCTAACTAAGACTTGAAAAAAAAAAGGTTTTTTATTGAACTTAAAGTTGATTGCTGAAGTATAAAGTGTATATTTTTATCAAGGAGAATTTTTTAATCAATTGAATATTTAAAATTTTAGTACGTTATTGGTAATAAAAGTGTTTTTAAAACTCGTGTACACTGTATAAACGCTTTAACCTTGAACAAACTCTTATTTATGGAGTTGTATTGCAATATGTTTCATTGAAAAACATTATAATATTGTCCGTTAAAAAATTTGTTTATTAGTAATTGTGTTAGTTGTAAAGTTTTGTTAAAAAATCCAAACAAAATTAAATTGTTTTACAGCTTTGTGACACATTGAAATTTATCTCATATTAATTATTTTCCATTTTAATTTTTGCCTTTAGTAATAACTTTGTTTATAAAATTGACCAATTTAATCTTATATTATTGATAAATAGAACTAAACTTGACTAAATTTAATATAACACTTCAACTTAACATTTTAAAAAAGAATACTCCTTAAAGAATCTTGTTTCGGTTAAAGCGAATTAAATCAACAAAAACTTAGCTTTTTAAACAACTGTTATAAAACTTCAATTGGTAAAACTTAGTTTATAAATTTAAAAACTTAACCTTTAAGCTTCAAACAACTTTAAACTCAGCAACAGGATATAAAATTGCAAAGTCAAAATTTGAAATAAAACATTAAAAGTTTAACGTAAAAATACAACTTTTCTTAAAGGTGTGTCTAAAACTTAACCTGAATTCTTAATTTTACTTTATTATTTTGACTCATATAACTAAATTTTCTCCTACACCCTAGAATCTAAAATGAGGAATTGATTAGTATTTTTTTAATATCAAATTGCCAAACTATAAACAAGTTAATTTTTCTATTAGAAAAGTCCTAAAAAATTTTGTTTTGTTTGGTACATAAACTTAGAAAAGAAATTTTTTGTTACCGATAATTTTTTTTTACACTTTTTTACCTTTTTTCAAACTTAAAATGAAAATCAAACCACAAGTTTTTAAATACTGTTATTGTGTGTTAATTTTTGTTTTCAATACTAAATCTTGTACTTTTTGCTTTGTTAATAAACTAAGTTTTAAGATTTAAAAAAAAAAGTAGTATAGTTCTTTTTAATGTTCAGAATTGCTTATAGTATTTAAAAAAAAGTTTTATTTTATACGAGATTAGAAAAGGTCAGTTTTCTATAATTAGTCTAATTTTTTCAACTATTTCAAATTGTTTTAAGATTTATACTATACTAATATATATCTAGCAAGAGCTGTTGTTACTAACTAAATCAACGAAAAAAAGTAAATCTTAATTAAAAACGTTTTTAATCAAATTATCACTGAAAAAATACAGTAACAACCTCTTGTTTCACTATCGAAATTAGCTTTTTTTTCAATAAAAGCATGGGCATTTTCTCCAAACTTCAAGATGTTATACGCAATCAATACTAATTAGTTTCAGTTTGTTATCGATCTTCACTCGGCGAATAAATACAAACTTATGCTTGATGTCTTGGATATCAACTAGAATGGCTTAAACTTTGTATTTTAAGATCTTTTGAGAAACAAAACTTTAAAATTGAAATGAAATTTCCAGTGTTTGTTTAAGATTTCAATTTGACAGTTTTAAGTAAACCTTGAAGTACTCTTAGAACTTTTTGTTTACTAATCATTAATCATAAACTTTCAAATAAATATTTTACATTAAAAAAACAAAAATAAACACTTAACGCTTTCCTGAAACTTTAAATCTTTTAACTAAATCTAAACTTAAAGTTTATATCAAAACTTCAACTGTCAACATACATTTTATAAAACAACTAAAAAATAACATTTAAGTTTAAATTAAAAAACAGCATTATATGATTCCTTTTGTTTATAGTTTTTTTTTTAAAGCCTTAGACTTAATTAAACTTGAATTTTAGTCAAAAACGATTGAAAAATTTAAGGTTGTTTAATAAAACAGTTCCTTTTTCTACTATTTATTACAGTTCTCACATCTCATTCAATGATAGATGAAATTTTTCTTAAGTTTTCAAATATCTTATATTTATACTAGTTTTTATAGTAATTGTTTGACTAAAATAAAACTAAGAAAACCATTAAAAAAAATTTAAATCAATATTACATATAAAGCCGAAAATGGGAATTTTTAAATATTTTGATTTTTTAAAAGTTTTACTTTATTTTCTTTATTCTTTGGTTTTAAGGTTTAAACTGTTTACCACTGACATAGTTTGATAAAAACAGTAAAAAAGTTATTAGTTATATAACATATAACATATTACCTTTTACCCATTAATAATTTGTTTTATAACTCAAATCTATTTTTAACTGAAAATTTCACAAATTATATAGGTATTGCGTAATAACCTTTTATTGATATGACCAAATAAATTATAAAATTTCCAAAGCATAATTTATATTGAATAAAATTTAGTGATATCCAATCTAATACATAAAAGGGTATTTTTGTTATATATAACATTCGGAACCATTTTTCCAAACAGTTTTCTTTATTTACCTAAATTCCACTTTTAAATTCAAAAAGTGTTTTTAATTGTTTTTACGAACTAGTCGTTTATTTAAAACGGACATACAATATGACAATTTTAATTTCAATTTTTTATGCGATAAAATACGTTCGTGTATTTTACTAAATTGTAAAAACTATTAAACAGTTTATCAGAATATAAATTTTTGATGTGATTAAACAACTTTAGTAAATAAAAAACTTCAATTTTATAAAAATAGCAAGTAGTTAAAACTCTGTTTAAAAGATTAAATAGTTAGATATCAATGTTTCATTTTTTAAACACCAATTTTTTATTATTTCTTTGTAAAAGTTTGTTTTTTTTAAGTATAATACCAGTAATCAAACCATTAAGTAAAAAAATTTAAATTGTCATTATTAGCTTAATAAAAAGCGTATTTTTTTTTAGATTGTGTAACATAAACTATTAAAACGACTACTAATATACCAATAGTTTACTTCATTAAACCGTTGATTAAACTTATTCTACTTAGTGTTTGTTTTAACCATACAACATTGAAAAAATTAATTTAAAAAAACATTCAACTGATGATTTATAAAAAATGTGGTAAAAAATTCGTAAAACTAACACAACTATTGAATTCATAAGCAAACATAGTATAAAATCTAATTCTGCGTATTACTTAGTTTTAACTAATAACCAACATTTAACATTATACTGATGACTCACACTAAAAAACTTGCTTTGTAGCAAAAACTATTTATAAAAATTATTTTGTTATACTACAAAAATTTATTAATTTTAAAATTTTACATAAATTTAAAGAAAATATATGAAAGAAATTCAAAATCGAAAGATGATTTAGATCTCATTGTTTTAAATATACTTTTTTAGTCAAAAGTATCAAAGTTGTTTTACTAAAAGATCAAGAATAAAAAAATTACACATAACTTTATAATAAACTAAAAACTAAAATTTTTTATCAATAAAACATAAAAACTTGTCGAATATGGGTTCACAACTAATTAGTGTTTGCTAAAAAACTTGTTTATTTGTTATAAGTCAACCGACCTTTAAAGTTTGGTCGATACTATTTTTAATGATTAAAACTGCGATATGAGCAAAACTTTAGTTTTGAAAGCGTGAAATTTTGTAATTAAAACATTATTAAAAATGTTTCAAAACTCTTGTTCAAAGCGTGACGTAACATTTATATCAGACTAATTACTAGTAGCTATATTACTATTTTAAACAAGGTAGTGTTGAAATTAGGAGATATAATAAGCGTGTTTTTTACGTAGTTTTAGCATTAAAAACAAGTTAAATAAATTTTATACATTATTATTTGTTTTTGCTTATTTTACTATAAAATCGTTAAATTTAATTAAGCTCTTAAAGTTCTGTAGCTCGGTAAAACTTTAGTGTTAATAGCAATAAAGTTTTGTTTATTTTAATTTTGTTTGAGTTATCAACGTCGTTTAGAGTTGTTAAAGTCAATAAAAACGTTTGAAATTAGTTAACTTTTAGATCTATTTAAAATTAAATTGGTTACAATTTAAAAAGCGTTATTTTTTTTAATTAAAATACTGTGTTTATAAAACGAAAAGCGTTATTAAAAGCAAAAAGTTCTAAATTAGTTATCTAAAACATTTTTATAAACTTCATCTTATAGCCGATTGTTTGCATTTTACATTAAAATATAAAGAAAATTTAGAAAATAATATTCGTTATTCAAGCTTGTTAAGATAATTTCCAAAGTTAAAAAAGATTAAGTTTGATTAAATTTTTTACAACTTTCACGTTCGTTTGAGCCTGGACTACAAAAGTTTCTTTAACAAAGCGTAGAAATTTATTGAATAATTAAAAATTTTCATTTTGAAAACCGGCTTATAAGTTTCAGCGTTGTTAGATAAGCAAACAAATATATTGTTTAAAAAAAACGAAAAACAAAATAACTGTATTAAATCTGTGGTTCTTATTGTTGAAAACAAATAGATTAAATCGAATTAAGTTTCGTCATATATGGTTAAAACTTATTTTATAATATTGTTACAACCTTTAATTTTGATTATATATTTTTTTAATTTAACTTCATACGTTTTTCATGTAAAATATAAGCTTGAAAAATCAGTTACACAGTCGTTAGAAATTTTATAAATAACTAAAAAAACTTATTGTAAAGACCGCAAGTTTATATAACTTGATCAACTAATTACGTCATTAAAGACCTTTACAAAAACTAAAGTTTTTTAAACCAATAAGTTATACCAAAACATACTTTGAAGTCAGAAATTCAAGCATGAAGAATTCGTAATACCATACAAAACGTTGAATAATTAAAAAGGTTTAATGCGAAAACCAGTAGCTTTAACGAGCTCATTATTTCCAGCGGTTACACTACAATACTAAAAATCTTGAAACATTCAAGTATGTTTACTTAGACAAAGTTAAGTCTTTTTTACACAACAAAAATTAAAAGAAGATATTTCTTGTACTTGTTTTTTTTAATTTAACTTTAGAATTTTATGCTGAATTTTAAATATTTTCATTATTTCTCATCTGCAAAAATACTGTTAACTGGTAGTTTAAATTGTCATCATACTTTATCTAACCCAAGTTTATGTATTTAACTCACTGTTTACAATTTTTAAGCAAACAAATAATAACAATACTTACTTTACCTTGTCTTTCTTACAATTAAAAAAGATAGAATTTAAAAAAATCGTTTGAAAAAAAAACTTTTTTTTTGCTGTAATAGTTTTGTTCAAACAAACCGTTTACTAAAGTTTTGTAACTAAGCTTTATTATCAATATCAGAACATTTAATGCTTCGACTAAAAACCTTATGAATTAAATTTTTATGAATTCATTCGCTTTATATATCGCTATTTCCTTTTTATTGTAAACTAAGTTAATTACAACCGTTGTTTCTGAGCTTACAATACGGAAAATTTTAAGTGGTTTTTTACATTGTATTAGTTTTTATCATAACAAAAAAAAAACGCATAATGATATTAGAACAATTCCTCGAGACAAAAATTTTACCTTTCGAAAATTTTAACAAATTTATATACGTACTTTCAAATTTAATAAAGCACTAGACATCTGCTGAATTGGGTTCAAGTACAATTAGCATAAAGGTCAGCAAAAACTTTGAATTTTTTTTATAAAACTAATTTTGCATAAAATATATTTACATATAAAAGGTAATAATCTTAAGCTGTGTTAGTTAGCTTTTAATTTTATTATTTTCCTTCAATAAAGAATAAATACAGTATTAAACAAAAACAATTATAATACGACTTAAGCATTTTCGATGCCCATTTTTATAGACTTTTAGTATTTTAAGCTCTAAATTTAAACATTTTAGTTCACTAAAAATAAACAAACAATAAATCATTCTAAACGCAAAACTACATTTTTTAAACCATAATAAACAATTTTAGTGAGTTCGAAAGTTTAACTACCATTTTAAAATGAATTAAACACATGTATAACTGAAGTAAAAAAAATATTTTAAGTAATAGTCAAGAAATTAAAAATGTTACTAATAATTTCAGAAAAAATTAAATATAATAAACATTAAAAGTAAGTATAAAACATTAAATTTGTTTTCAAAAGCACTGATGTAAAACAAACTGCTCACTTAAAAAAAAACACTGGCAACAAACTTAAAACTTAAAAATTAAAAAAAACCTCTGCATCCATTGTTTACAAATATAACCTTGGAAGAAAAAATTATTCAAACTTTTGTCCAAACAAACAAACCGTTTGTTGAAAGCTCGTAAAAATGAAAATTTTCCTGCATATACAGCAGATGCTATCTTTTAAACAACTTCTCGAGATAAATTACCGCTCAGAAAAATTTCCACTCCTTTTTACAGACTTCAAACGCTCTTTTTCGTTTCGGGGGATTTTTTTGAAATTTCTGTGACAATCTGGAAGCCGCAAATGGGCTGGGGCAGTTTACGATAATTTTTTGTGAAATATTTATCTTGAAAAATTTGTATTAAGTGTGCCTTTGGTTTGGTTTTGATTGATAATACTTTTTTGTTTATCTTCATTTTTAGGCTCGTTTGTTTATAGTATATTATTTTTGAAAAAAAAGCTTTGAGACTAATTGTTTATTATAAAAAGTCTCAAATTTCTAGTCGAACACAATTTAAAAATAAATTTAAAACTAAAGCACTTAACGTTGTTTTTTAACCTTAAACTTTTTAGACAAAACACAAGTTATTACTAATAAACTGATTTTGAATTATTTATTTTGAAACATTGTTACTAAGTGTGCCTTGAGCTTTGATTAATAATACTTTTCGTTTTATCTTTGTTTTTGTAAAAAGATTTATTTTGTTTATAATAAGTTTTTTTTCATATTCAACCTAGTTTTGAAGCTAATTGGCTATTATAAAAATCTTAAAACTTTAGCCAAACTGAAAATTAAAAAACAATTTTAAAACCCTTTAACTTTACAAATTTTTTAATAAAAAACATATTACAGACAACTTTGAAATGTTTGTTTTAAGCTTGCGGAAGATAGTAATTAAAAATACTTTTTGTTTTATCTTCGATTTTGTTTAAAAGCTTATTTGTTTTTTAAAGTTTATTATTTTATTATTCAAGTTTTTATTCTAAACCTAGTTTTGAAACTAGTTGACTGTTATGTAAAAATTCTTAAAGTTTTAGTCGACCTGAAAATTAAACTTAAACTTATATTTTCTTAAAACAATACACAAGTTATTAAAAAACTTGTGAAGTATTTGTATTGAGCTTGTGGAAAATTGTAATTAAAAATACTTTTTTTTTACCTTCGGTTTTGTTTTAGGGTCGTTTGTTTTTAATTATATTTTCTATCTTTTCATCTCGAACTTAGTTTTGAGAATAATTGTTTATTGTAAAAAAACTAATGTTTTAGTCGAACCGTAATGTATAACAAACTTAAAACTATAACGGTTTACTTTGATTTATACAGCCTTAATTTTTTAAATAAAACACAAGTTACTAGTAATAACTGTTTGTGAATTATTTAGTTTGAGATATTTTTACTAAGCGTGCTAAAAGTATGATTGTTAGTTCTTTTTTTTTTATCTTTGTTTTTGTTTCTAGGCTTAGTTTACAAGCTTTCTTTTTTGAATGAAAGCTTTTTTTAATCTTTAATTGTATTTTAAATACTAACTGTTTACAAAACATAAATCTTAAAATTTTCGCCGAATTGAAAATTTATAAATAAATAAAAACTGTTCGTTATAACTTAAAAACTTTTCATCTCAGTTTTTTTACACCAAGAAGTTATTACTAAAAAGAATTTACCAAGTTTATATACAATGCTGAAGACATACGCTTTTTTCTTTCTTTTTTTTTCAAAACTTCCTTGTATAGATGAGTCTACAACACAAATTAAAGTACTTCAAAAAAAAACTGACCAAAAATTAAGTATTTTTCTCCCATAATTGTTTTTACTTACAATAACCACGTAAACAATTTTCTGCTAGCTATTAAAAACCAATTATTTTGCGTTTTTCATTAATAATTAACTTTTTACCATTTTAATTATAAGAGAAAAAACGCTTTAAAATTTGCGTTTGAGTTTCAACAAACTCAAACTTTTTTTTATAATTAAACATTTTCAAACAAATATTTAAATGTTCATAATATTGTATGCTATCTAGTAATTTCACAAAAAAGTATACTATTCTAAAAATGCTATAAAAAATTCAAACATTTTCAAACAAATATTTTTTTTACTTAAATAACTTCTGCTTAGCCACTAATACTTTTTCTACTTTAGAACAACTCGAGATTCAAACTAATTTGTTTTTTTTTGTACTAAAGAAATAAATCAATTATTTGTACAATATCACAAATACATTTTTAAACATTAGCTAGAACTTAGGTTACTCGTTGCCAATATAAAATAAAAGTTTTTAAAACGATTCTGATGAAATTATTTTAATCTGTTTAAAAGTAACTTTTTTTACTTCAAATTTTCAGAGATATAGCCCTTTTTGGTATAGTAAGATAATGTATATTTATTTTATTAATTGTTTAAAAAAAAACATATAGTCAAACAAGAACATAAAACTTTTTTAACATAAAACGAAAAATCACTTGATAGTACTAAAAGTGCTTGAAGTTCAACAATAATAAGTAACAATATAAGACTAATTTTAATAAAAAACTTATGGTTGTACAATTTAAGTAATTAACAATGTATTACTTTATATCAAATTCTTAATTTTTTTTTATCGTTATGTTCTAGTAATTACATTTTTATTTAAAAGTTATTCTTTCTCATGAGTAAACTAAAATAAAAACTTTGAAATAATTTTTTTTTGGAATATTACTACTTAAGGGTCATTTTTAATTTAATACTTTTAGGTCATCTTACATGCAAACTAGATTACTTAGTTTAAAAAACAAGCAAAATGGTTGTATTTCATCCATTAAATGAAACCTTGTTTTACTTAATAAAATACACATTAAAAAGTTAAAAGGTTTTCTTACATAACCAAGGTAAACTTTCTCAGTTTTTTTTAACTTTTGAGCTTAAAAAATCACTTTCCTAAGTAATTTTTCATTATTTAGTAAATAGTAGCTCACTTGTAATTTTATTTCTAAATAATAAAGAATTTCATTTATTTCCCACATAAACTGAACAAAATGTTATTACAGTATTTTTTTGCAACTAGTGCTTGTAGTACTATGTAAAATTTCAACGCGTTGTGACCTTACAAAATTTCATTTGTAAAAAAATATCTTAGTCAGCCAACATGCAAATTAGTTAGCTTATTAAGACATAGATGAGTAAAATTGTAAACTTCAAATGTTAACATGCAAATAAAGAGATTTGTTATACGAAACAAATAAAAACTAATATACAGAGTACTTTAAAATATGTTTGACGTTCATAACTATTATTTTTTTTTAAATCATTCATATTTTTAACGAAAGCAAATGCAAAAACTTTGCTACCCTAGCTACTTTAAAATTAAACATTTATCAAATTTAATGTGAATCCTTTAGAAAAAGTTCAGCTAAAAGGCTTAATATTTTATTAAACTATATAGTCTTAATTTGAAATAAAATGTTTGTAAACCTTTCAAGTTTCAACTAGTTATAAACTTTTGATGGCTACTTTAATATTATTATTTATTATTAAAATTATTGTACTATATAATTTAAACTCAAAACAACTACTTTTTGTTTGTTAAACCTTTTATTTTATAAGCCTACGTTTTATTTAGTATTACAAGTTCAAATAAATTAGTTGTAAAAAAAAATCACAAAATCTATTATGTAAAATTATTAAAACATTATATATCAACTGTTCAAAAAAGCTAAAATTAAAAACTTATACTTTTAGTACATATTCTTCATAAAATCTTCAAACAAAAAACTTAGCAAAGAAAAAAATTGAAAATTTTTAGTACTAAATGTTTTAAAAATTAGCAAAGAAATACGGTTACTACACAATAATAAATTTATAACTTTTGTTAAACTAAAAAGAGCTTTTAGTTTGATATTTTCGGAGAAATTCTACTATGTAGTAAAATAAATCAATGTTTGATTAGTGGGCTCGTTATTAAAATCAATAATAGAGTTCATCTTTTCTTACATATAGGTAGTTTGTAAATTAGCTAACTACAAAGTAAAATTAACCAAAACACGTTATAAAATTGTTTTACAACTGAAACTAATATATCTGTTGAAAATTTCAAAATTAAAGCTAAACTTCTACTATTATTTTATTAAAAAGTACATAACACTTAGTTTTTAATAAAAAATTTCTTGTTAAAGCTTAAAAATTGTTTTGTTAATCGGTGAAATCAAGTTAGTCAAAACGAAGAAAACTACAACAATAAGGTTTTAAACACAACTAAGAAAGAGCTGATAAATTAAATTAGCGTTTTTGTTCAAGTTCAAACTCAAGGTTTAGTCTGACTTTAAAGGCTTGTATATTTGCTAGCTACATCAGTAAACACAACTACATCCAATTAAACAAATTATATATATTTAAATAACTTAATTCTAACTAACATACAGACTAAACTTGAAAATATCAAAAGTTACAACATTACTTCATTTAATATAACTAAAACTCAACGAAATTAGTTATTTTATAAAAAAGTTAGGTATAAAATTTCAAATATATTCTAAAAATTCATTTGTTTAGAAGTTTGATCTACGCAACAAAAATTTTACGAAATAAACCTTACATTGAAAAAATTAAAAAAAAATGTAAAATTATTTTTAACGACATTAATGAATAAAATTTGACAACAAATACTTATTCATGTTAATCTATTATTGTTAGTAAGATGACATAAACTACGTCACTAAACCAGTTCATAGTACGATTTCGAGCTTAAAAATTATTGATAAATTTTCTAAAGTAAAGCGTTTTTAATGTTTAAAGCAGTTTAAAGGTTAATTTTTGTTAAACGCCGTGATACTATCAAAACCAAGCAAATAACATTTACGTAAATAAGAATTTTATTTCTTTAAGTGCTTTTGAATTAAAAATCTATAACTCTAGCTTGACACTAAATTAATTTTATAAAACAAATAAGTGTTTAAAAGACTTTTTATTATCGTGTTTTTATATTCGTAAACGGTTAAACATTTAGACTATTATGCTGAAAAAAAACAAAACTATTCAAAAATTTTCACTTAGATCGCATCGTTTTTTTTTTTTGTTAGAATATTTCCTTAAAAACTTGAAAAAATTATTTAAACTTTTTTTTTGCTTTATTAAACACATTTTAAGTTTTTCAAAAACAGAAAGTGTATTACTAGTTAAAAAGTTATTTAATGTAGATTTTCGATAAACAATATACTTAACGAATGCCAAAAGTTTTAGAAGCTTTAGAAATGTCGATTCTGTATTTATACTTTACTTTTAAATTTTGTATAGGTTTACAACTAATATCTAATTTAAGATAGCTACGTAAGTTTTTAAAGTTTTAAATGATTAAATAACTGCTTAACAAGTGTTTTTTGATTAAAAATCTCTAAAGTTTTTTAATTTTTTTGTTTCAACTTTCAAGCTTTGTTTAGAAATGTACAAAGTCTCTAAAAGTTTATTCATATAATAAATTACTTAAGCTAATATTTATCTTGTATGTTTACAGTAGTTAAAAACACTAATAAATCCAAATAGTAGATCTAAGTGAAAAGGTAGATTTTACTTTTAAAAAAGATAATAACTTTTGTTTTGGCTTGAGAATACTTTTATTGTCACACAAAAATAAATTAAAAATAGTTTTATTATTAAACTAAAGAGACTGCAAAAAAACACAAATGAATAAAGCAATGACATAATAACTTTAGAATGTTGGTCATAAATAAAAAAACATTGGATATATTTTTACACATATTAAATGCACATGTAGGTAAAGTGTTTCTCTTTATTTTAAAAATAAGAGTCTGCACAATACAGGCGATGAAATTATTAATAAACTTATAACTCTTAAATATAGTAAAATTACAGTAACCTCTCGCTTATTTACGCACATTGTGTCCACAGAAAAAATAAGTAAAGATACGAAAGGTACCAAATATACTTACTATAATGGCTGGTTTTTGATATTGTTTCTAGTTAAAAACAGACTAGGGACTTTCCCACTTTAAAAAATTTGGTTAACTTATTTAAAGATATGAAAACAAAAAATAAAACTATACATAAATTAAAAAAAAAAAGATTTAAATTTACAAAATAATAACACTTGTAAAAATTTTTACTTATGTTACTAATAAGTAGAATTTATTTTTATTTTTATGTGACTTATTTGATACTTAACATTTATATTCTATTCTACTTAAAAAATTCAATTTATAACTAAGCATTTGTTTACAATTAAGAAATGGTGTCGTGTCTATATTAGAATTTGTGTCTTTAGACTTTTACAAAAATATGCATTTGGTGCTGTAATGGATTTCTTCTTTTGAACAAAAATATATAAAATATAAGAATATGTTTAATAAAAAATATAAACTGTTTATGTTACTACAACTTTTTTTAATTTGACATTTGCCCACATAAGGATAAACTTGTCTTGCGACGTAACAAATATATATTAATAAATTTTTTGAGTAGGAATGAAATTTTATGCCATTAGAATTTAATTTTTTTTATTTATTAAAATGTATAAAAGGAGGGGTGTAAAGACACCTAAGCTATAAAGATTAAAGCCATAGAGTACAATAGTGCTGTATTATTAATTTGTGTCTTAAACTCTCATTATTTCATTATACTTTAATCACACAGTCATATTTTTTTCAGAAAATTTAATCTTTTATTGTTAACAAAATTTCTGATATAATGTGGTACAACTAAATGCTTATCAATTAGGTCAAGGAACAAAAATTTACAAAGCCTAAATACATAGAGAGGTGTGTTAGCATTCAAAAACATATTTTAAATTAAAAATATACAACAAACCTAATTTGCACAATATTAAAAAATATATATTTTTAATTTTTGAATTTTTTAGAATTCTAAAATGCGTAAAAAAACGAGAGTGCATCGTAAGTTTGTAAAGATGCGAGAGGCTATTGTACTTATATACAGAAATTATTATTTTTTTTTTTAGCAGCTACTGATTCGTTTAAAAAAAGCATTTTTAATTTTATTTCTAGGAGTTTTCAGCAATTTAATTATTGTCGTTTAAAATAGTTGTTGACAATACAAAATTTTAAGTAAAATAAACATTAGTCTTAACTTTTACATTATATAAAGAAAACAATCTAATATGATGAGGATATAATTATTTTTTTAATATATCTAAAAAAAAAAAATTCTTTATAATAGAGGATGTTTTTTTCATAGAACTTTTATTTAAATACTAAAATAGTTCTACAAAACTTTGTTTAATTTAATATAAAGTTTAACAAACTAGTTTTAGTTGAAATAAGTTGTTGAAAAGAGTTTTAAAATGTTTTTAAGTTATTGATACTTGATTTTTTTTTAGGTTTTAAGACCCTATGTTAATTTATAAGTTACATTTTGTATAAAAGTAACTAAAAATAGTAATCTTAGTAACTAATAATTTTAAAAGCTTTACGTTTAGGTATTAATGTATTTTGTTGTGATAGTAAAAACTTATGACTTAAAAAAATCTTTAACCTTTAGAAAACATATTTTTTTGTTAATTATTAAGTTCGAGAAAACCTCAGTTTTATACTTAAAGTTACAATAAATGTTTTTAAATAACATAAGTAGTGTCGTAGTATTTAAAAAATGCTTTTAATCTAGTATTAATGGATAATTATAAAATATATAATCAGAAAAAAATTTATGAATAAGTTTACTTAAATAGTTGTATATTTTTACTGTAAAAAAAGTTTGTTTGATATACTTGTTTTAATACAAAGCACAAATTAAATTAAGTTTTTATTATAACTACAAATTTAAATTATTCTAAAGAGTTTTCAATAACAACTTTTTAAGTGCTTTGACCATTGTACTTAAAACTTATACTTTGTTTTGTTTTTAGTTTTTTTAGCGTAGTTGTGTTTCAAAGTATGTTGTTTCATTCAAATGATCTCAATAGAAAAAAACTTGTGTTTTTCGAAAATTTATTTATATGTTAGTAATAAATAAGTCTACAAAAACTAAGTTTACTATTTTCTTCTAACTGTTGTTTTAGTAGAAATTTAAGTTTTAATGCAACAATAAACACGTTATACACGCAATGCTACTCTTATGTAGTTACTTGACTTTGATTATAGCTTAAAATAAGCAATTATATAAATGTTTATCAACTTTGCTAACCGTCAAGTCTTGGTAAGTTTACGTCAAAAAAGTAGAATTTGTAATTCAACTAAATTTAATGAAACTTTATTCAGTTGATTAGTGTTGTTTAGTATATATGACTTGTCTATCTTACTTTATAGTGTTTTCAATCGTGATCATTGCTTTGCATGAAACACCGTGTTGAATAAAACTCTCATTCCGAAATTGTCTAATTAATGAAACTTTATTCATACTAGCTTTGCTTTGAATAAAAAAATAGGTGAAAGTTGTAGAACAAATTAACATTTTATCAAATAAATAAAAACAGTTTACTATAAAAACTAATTTAAACTTTCTTATTTATTATTTAAACTTATTAAACAACATTTACTAAGGTTGTGACTTTTTTTTACTAAAATACTGCTAAAATAGCTAACTTTACTAAAAATGTTGTTTTAAGTTTTTTTTAAGAATTAAAACAGGTCATATTAGAGGTTTTAAAAATTATTAGATCGAAAAAAAAGTTAATTTATGATGTCGTTGTAAACTTTAAAATCGATTTTTAGTTTTCAATTATCGAAAAACTGACATGAATATTATTAATATGGTTACAAAATACATTTATATTCAAAAAATAAATCATGTAAAAAAAACTTTAAAAATAATTTTGATTTTATTGATATAAATAATTTTATTTTGTTTGCCGTTATCTTAAAGGCAGTAGAAGGTAGTTTACCCTAGAAAACAACTCAACAATTAAGCTTGAACATATTTTTTATTTCAACTTTGCACTTGACATTATTTAACTTTGACCCAGTTTCAAAGTAGGACAAAATAGACAGCCACTTCCTAATTGGTGCAGAATTTGACTTGAACAAAGTTTTCTTCTCAGAACTTTGTAAAAATTGACAGATTGCTTCCTACACAACTTTATAATTGAGTTGTAGACAGTTGAAATTTGTCTACTAAGATTTTTATTCGGATTGTAGATAAATGTTAAAACAGTTGTTTGTTTTGATAAAAAAGTTTCAGTAAATTTGGACTTGTATTCGTGGGTAACTACAATTGTTGTTCAAGATAATTGGTGGAAATTTACATTAGTTATAGTCAATATAACACTTAGTTTAAAGAAAAATATAACATTGGTCTGATTGTTAACAATTTAAAATCACTCCAGAGTAGAATATTGCAAGATCAAAGCCCATTTGGCAATGCATTTACAAAAAATTGCTTAGAACTTTAAAAAATGCTGTAACTCTTTTAAGTTAACTTTATTTAATATTGTCATTATTTTGATAGGTTAACCTTGAAAACCAGTCTAGTATAAAAATCAGTAAGTGTTCTGGGTACCTATACAGGCCTTTTGGGCAAACATTTAAAAGTTTGATAAAAATTTCTTATAGATTTTTGCATATCTAGTTATTAAAGTTTATATATGTCCCATTGAATACCTTTTTAAATAACTGATTTAAAATTGATCCATTGAAATAACTGACAAATTGACTAAAAATTGTTATTTTGGTTGTGAAAGTTGTGAATTTAAAACAGGTTTTATAAGGTAAGATCTAAATGTCATCTGAAAAGAAATGTGTATAAATGCCTGTGGTGTGTTTAAATTTTTTCAAATTTTAAATACAGGGTGACTTTAAAACCTGGAAACCTATTAAACCTGGATTTTGACAATTTTAGCAAAAAAAACTGGAAAAACCAACACTTTTTTACAGTGAATAATTTTTGCTTTTTTATGACAGCTTTGAAGTACTAACTATAAGTCAGTTTTTATAGAATTCAAAAATATCATTTAACTTTTGAGATATTTTGTATTTTATAGAGAGTTTCCAATACAGTAAGTTTTTTGGGGTCAATTTTCTTGGAAATTTTAAAAATCACTAAAAGTGTATCTCCTTCATTTTTCAAGCAATCTTCTTAAAATGTTCAGGAAGTATTCCTTATATTATAAGAAAAGAACATTACTTATGAATTAAAATAAAATTTTTGATGACAAAAATTAAATAAAAATGTATTTTTTTTTAACATTTTTACTTAAAATCTTTTCAAGTCCAAAGTAACTTTTTTTTGCTATCATATAAAGATTAGAATGTAAAAGTTTAAAGAAGACTGGAGAAAATATAAGTGGAGATATATTGTAAATTAAATAGTCTTTTTTTGCTGTTTTAGTTTTCCCCATCCATAGAAAACCTATTATGCGGCCCAAATTTGACCTATCATATCTCAAAAAATAATTTGAATTTTTAAAACGGTAAAAAGCAACTTAAAGCTTAGTAAAAACTCTATAAAATAAGATTAACTTGTAAAAAAATGCCCAACTCCCCTATGACCTTGTTAGTTTGAATTTAGACTATGATAAGAAGACCATACAAGCTTTTTTTAATAAAAAGGAATCTAATATCTTTATGTGGTTAAAAGACTTTTTGATTAAGTGTTTTGTTTACCTTTTAAATTGCTTTTTTACATTTATATGAGAAGAGCTTAGAAAAAAAATTATTCAAAATAATAGTACTGATTGCAATGGAATAAAACAAATACTAAATAATAGTAATACTGTATTGTTAAGTAGTTTAAATCTAGCAAAAAACACCTTTTTAAACTTGACATTAATTAAGTACTAAAAAAGGCTACAAAAAGATGTACTTTCAATAACCAAAATTTTAAAGAAAGTTTGAGAACCTATTGAAATTTTTCCAAAAATATTTTGCCACATGTAAAAAGTTAAAAAATAAATTGAAAACAAAAAAAAGCAATACAACATTACTGTTATTAAAATTTAAAAATAAATAAATTTATAAGTTATTTAACTCTTTAAACCTTAAACTACTTATTAACATCACAAAAATTTGCTTTAGGCATGGAGATCTGTCATACACAAAACTAAAATTTTAATGATTTATGTTTGTTAAAACATAAAGCAATTTTTGTTTTTTATTGGTATTGAAAATATTTTTTGACTTTAGTTAACTCTTAATAATAGAACAGTAAACTTTTTTAGTTGTAATTTTACAAATAATTGTTTTCTTTGTAGCCATTGTTTAAGTTATTGAGACAAATTTCAATGCTACTTGACTTTTTAAACATTTTCATTTTAAAGTATATTTAATAGTAAGGGTTTTTTTGCTACAAAGAGTAGCTACTTTGATAAAGTCCATTAACAAAAAAGTATTCCAGCTTAGTTGCCATTTAGCATAAAACTTTTAGTCTCTATCAGAGTTGCTAAGATAAGTTTCAATGATAGCTGTAAAATATGTATAAAAACTTTTGTGTAAAATATGATCAAGGTTAATTGGCAAAATATTGAGGACTAAATAACCAATAGCTTTAATACATTTACAATAAATAGAATTGAAGTATAATTTTAGGACTTTTATTCTACATGAAATTTATTAGCTATTATTTAAATGCATAAAGCAGTGTTTTATAATATATATAAAGTTAATTTTGGAACAAAAATAATTTACTTAGTAATTTACTGATATATGTTACCTTATTAGGCATTTAATTAAATATTAAAACGAATATAAAAATATGAAAACTTACCTTGGGTTGGATCTGAGTACTCAGCAGGTTTATAGTAATTTCTTAACTAGCATTAAAAAGTTATTTTACTGTTAAGTAATATATATATATTACAATTGCAAGTTTTTAAAACTATACATTGATTATGCTTTACAGTAAATTTCTCAACATTTTAATGTTATTTCTACTATATAGTTGTATAATTTTTTAAAATAATAACTTTTTAAACTTATTTCTACCATATAGTTGTATGAAATGTATTTTAATTTTCATAATTGCAAGTTTACAAAAGTATATAAAGTGGTCATATTTATATATTGCAAAATGTTTTTTTTAATAGAATATATTTAGATAACAAACTAGTGTTTGCTGATTTTTAAGGCTTGACTATTAGTTTTAGTTGTAAGTTTATTACAAAAGGATTGCCACACACTCAGTATACTCAGGATAATTTGAGACAGCTTGAATTTTTAAAAAATATCAGGATAACTTGTTTAAAAAAAAAAATTAAGCATAGTTTTAAAGATTAAAAAAATGTTTTTGTTGCATCTTGAATAAGATTTTGACATTTTAATATTTTGGATAAATTTATAATTAATCTGTTCATTATTTTTTTTTGTTTTGGAAGATTTTTTTAATACAAAAGAAATATTTTAGATATTTTAATAAGGATTTGTAAAAACTCAAGATTGCTCAAGGCAGTTTTTTACCACTCAAGATTTGTAAGTAAAAGAGTGGTAGCCTGTTACTAAAGAGTAAAATTTAATACTTATATGTTATTATGTTTCACACAACTGAAAACATTATTACTTGATTTTATGACCAAAGACTTTATTGAAAATCGAATAAGATAGTAATATTTGTTTTTTTAATTTCAGTTGAAAATAGTAGCAACGAATGAGTCTCTTGAATTTATCGCTGAAGTTTCAGTACATTTTGACTCAGACCTACCTGAATTTGGAACAAAAGGTTTTATTGTTTATTATCACATTGTTCAAAATTGCTTTGTAATTGTTCTTTAAGCTTACTAGATGTAAACATGTATACAAAACTTAAAAGATTTTGTGTGTGAACTTAATTTGCATTTATTATAAGTTTTTAAAAGTTAAGTTGTTAGCAATATATATGCAATGTTGCCTTAAAACTATTTTTTTTATTAATGTTTTTATATAAATCATATATTTGTTCTTCTAAGAAAATAATTTTTTTTATGAATTGTTTAGGTCATTTGTTTTTCTGAGCAAAAATAGCAGATGATAAGTTAACAGTTTTAACTTGAATAATAATTTAAAAAAAGTAAAACAAAAGAAATAAGTATATACAAAAGTATTTATCTCAAAAGGTGGAGCAATCATAGCAGATGACAAATTAACAGTAACAGTTCCAACTTTGTTGTGGGTTAAAGCAATGGACCTGTGTTTTGAAAAATTGAAAAATGAAAATTTTGATTTCAAAAGTGTTGCAGCTATCTCTGGTACTGGGCAGGTATGTGATTGAATTATTTTTTAAATTTGTATGGAGTTAAATTTAATTAAAATATGCATTGTTATTTTTACTTTGATAAGAGAAATTGTAATTTTAGCTGTATGTAAATTTGTGAAGTTGTTGATAGTATATAAAATGTTAAATTGATTCAATATCATTGTAACATTTTTTGCTAGTATATACTATATATTTTGGTAAATATTTTGTCAAAAGTACAGAAAAAAGTAACAAATATTTTGAACTACTCAATACATTATTATTGTAATATATATTTTTTATACATTATGCTCTATGCCATATTTCACAAAACCTGATAAAAAAAAGTTACAGCTATTTTGGAACTACTCTTTGCTTAAGCTGGATTTTATTTTAAGCAACTTCTAGTTCCTAAATAATTGCAAACAAAATCTACTTGAGGGTCTTAATTATGTTATTGTTATATGGAGAAAAATTGTATGATTAGTTTAAACTGTATGATTAGTTTAAATTGTATGATTAACTTCTAGTTGCTAAATAACTGCTAACAAAGTCAACTTCAGAAATAGTTAATTATATATTACTTTATGATGCTCTTATTTAACTCTAGTTCTTTAATATTTGCACACAATATGAACTTGATAATTTTGTTATTGTTTTTTTTTTTGATAAGCTTTGGATTCATTTTATTAAAATTTATTAAAGTTTTCTGATGCATGAACATTTGAAATATCTGTTTTTTTTTGCAAATGTTTGAGCATGTAAACAAGTTAATGTTTTAAAATATTAAAATCTACTGTTTAATATCGTGCATGTTCACTATTTATACTAAAAATGCTTATATGCTTTTTTTTTTGACAGCTATTTAAAAAAATAAATTTTTAGTTGTACATAATATATTATTTAAAATTTTCTGTTCAAGCTTGTAGATACTTTTTGTATGTAAAAAAATAATATATGTTTATATAAATATTCTTTTTATTTTAGC
Source organism: Thalia democratica (assembly GCF_965202585.1). Classification (NCBI taxonomy): domain Eukaryota; kingdom Metazoa; phylum Chordata; class Thaliacea; order Salpida; family Salpidae; genus Thalia; species Thalia democratica. The sequence goes on from NC_139167.1 coordinate 15,285,503, forward strand.
AACACGGTAGTGTGTATTGGAAGCAAGGCTCTTCAGAAACACTTGGTAATTTGAAACCAGATAAAAGTTTTCATGATCAACTTGTGAATTGTTTCTCAGTTGAAAATTCACCGATTTGGATGGACTCAAGCACTTTGGAGGAATGCAAGTTGGTATACAAAAGTACATTTCATAAAATATTTACAACAATTACTGAATTTTTAGTGATAAAGATTTTAGAATTTTTGTGGAAAAAAAGAGTGAAAATTAATAATAATTTTTATATAATTTCTTTTAACACATGAGGTAATTATTGAAATTTCAATAAAAACTATAGTTTTTGTTATTTTTCATGTAATAGTGTACATGCTGGTGATCTTAACAAGGGTTTCCCAAACTTAATTTTCTTTATGCCCCCTTAAAAGATATAAAAAAGCTATGGCCCTCTCCTAAAATATTTTTAAAAAAAAATCCATTAGATGTACCTAAAACCTTTTTTTTGCTTTCCATCATCAGCTTCAGAATATCTAGTGTAAATTTCAAATTATGGCCTCATGGCTACCCCTTTTAGGCCCCCTAAACTTCTAAAAGTTTCTCATAATATCTAGTATAAGTTCCCTTAAATAAGTACTTTATTTCAGATCTTAACCATCAAATTCAGAATATCTAGTGTAAGTTTCAAATTATGGCCTCATGGCTTTCCTTGCTGCTTATGGCCCCTAAGGGGGCTACATGGCTCACTTTGGAAACTCTGATCTTAACTCACTTTTTTTTTCAAGAAAGATTTGGATAAGTATAAAGAATAAGTTTTGTTAAACTTTAGTATAAATTCCCAGCATGTTTTTTTAAATTTAAGCATAAAATTAGCTTTATAAAAAGTAAAACATTAATTAACATTGGCATACGTTTGTTATAGTTTATTTTTGATGGTGTGAAAAACGAATAAGTAAACAATAATCATTTTTAATTGCTGCCAAATAGTTACAAAACATTATTGGTGGTGTAGAAATTAATAAGCACAATAAGCAAAATGCAAAATTATTTTATATATAAATATCTTGAAATATAGGGATGTTGAAAGTTTGATAGAAAGTACTAACGTTAAATTTATTAACTTGTTTACCAGAGAGTTGGAGCAAAACGTTGGTGGTGTGGAAAACTTGGTAGAAATAACTGGTTCCAGAGCTTATGAGAGATTCACGGGGAATCAGATCAAGAAAATCTACACAAATCATCCTGAAGCTTATAATAATACTGAAGTGAGTTAAATAAAAGAAATAAATATATAAACAAGTATAAATTGATCAAAAAAATTTACACAAATCATCCTGAAGCTTATCATAATACTGAAGTAAGTTAATAAAAAAATATAAAAATAAGTATAAATAGGTAAAAAGCATTAACAAAATACACCAGAAGCTTAACATAACACTGAAGTGAGTTGATAAGTTTTTTTATTTTAGATTAAAATATTTTTAAGAACAAAAATGTTTGTGCAAACAACACTAGAGCTTAACACAGTACTGAAAGAATTTACACAAGCCAAGCTGAGAGCTTATCATAGTACTGAAGTAAGTTGACAGATTTGTTCATTTTCAAGCTTTGTTTTAGAAGTAAACAGTTTTGAGTGAAAAAACTCTTTCTAATAGATATTTAGTTTTGAAATAAGGCTTGTATTATCTCAACAAGATAATCTCTAAAAATACTAAGTAATTAACCTGAAGCCTATCACAGAAGTGAGTTAATGTATTTGTTTACTTTAACGTTTGTATTATTATTTTTGCAAACAACAGTGAAGCTCACCACAGTACTAAAGTAATTTTTTATAAAAAAAATGTTTCAAGAAAGGTTAAGGAAGTTTTTTGCATGTAGTGTTTTGTGAAGTATAACTTATAAACCGTTAAGGTAAATATAAAACAACTAAAGTATGTTGACTATTTTTTCAGAGATTGCTAAAATTGATTAAGAAGAAAGATGTTATTTCAAAGAACAGATAATAAATCAAAAGTATTATTTTACCAAAACATACCCTGTTTAGAAATGTTTTGCACCCTAAAAATCAAACACATACTTTTAAATCAAAGGATTAAAGCAAAATATAAAGTAAAAAATCAAGAAGTTTTCAGTTCCATTTTTTTAATTTAAAAATCCCTAGTAAGCAATTTTTGCGTTTATGTGAAAAATAAATATGCAAGCGTGAATAAAAATTCGAATGTATTTCAAATTTGTTTGTTTTCAAGTATACTGTAGAAAATGTCTTAGTCAGTAGTTTTAAACACTCTTACTTTTGGTAGGTAAACATGCAAATATTTAAATCTTTATATATAATTTTTTTAATCAGATTTATTCCTAGTAAGCAGTTTTGTACGGTTTTTACTACTAGAAAAAAATATAATGACAAATAAAATTAATAAATAATTGTAACAAATAAATACAAGTTATCAATCATTACAATAAACATTATAAATTGGTAGTGCAAAAGTGTTTTGTTGTTATAATAACCTAACAATCTTACATAATATCTCACAATTCAGTAGTTTTTCATGCTCATGTCTTTACTGGTAAGATAGTATTTAAAATAAAAAGTATAAGTAGTACTTACTAATATTGTCATTAAAAGATACAAAAAAATTACAAGGAATCTAAGTAAGCAGTTTTGCATGTTTGCTAAATATAGAAAATGAAGTATAAATACAAATATTTATTTACTATTAACTAAAAAAATATTTTACAGACAATCTCATTAGTCAGTAGTTATGCATGCAGTTTACTAGTGGGTAAATATTTAAATATATAAAATATATAAATATATACTACATTAAACTGTGTAGGTTTTATGTATATTTTGTTATATATCTTATTATATTTATACAGAGAATTTCCCTAGTTTCCAGCTTTGTATGTTCACCATTAGTTGGCAAATATGCAAGTATAAAAAGTAAAGTATAAATACAAATATTTTATTTATTATAAATAAACAAATATTTTACAGAGAATCTCCCTAGTTTCCAGTTTTGCTTGTTCACTTTTGGTTGGTAAATATGCAAACATTGACTATTCTGATGGTTCTGGTATGAACCTGCTTGATATTCGGTTTGTTTGTTTTATGAGTTGTAGTTTTACACAAAATAAATAACTTATTACACCTGCTGTTGCTAGCTGTTTTTAAAATTGAAATCAACTGATAAAATTTTCTTTAAATAGTTACTAAATCTAAAATTATTCAATGTTTAACAAAAGTTTTTCATCTACCAATGACTATATTCGGTTGTTTGTTTTATTAAAAATAGTTTTACACAAAATAAGTAACTTAATACACCTGCTGTTGCTAGCTAGTGTTAAAGTTAAAGTCGACTGATAAATTTTCTGTAAATACCTTAAAAAAACAATCAATGTATTAACAAAAAAATATATGGGCCAGTTTTACTAAAACAGTTCATTTGCAAGTCAGACTTGTTAAAAAAATTTAAGAACCACAATTTTTAGATACAAAAAATAGTCTCTAAACGCAATTTTTTTTACAATTAATTATTTTAAAAGAACCACAGTGCACTAAAAATCAAATTGAAAACATTTGTAAATTAAAGCAAATTTTTGTTAGCTTTTCACAAGTATGTTGCCCACTTCCTAGATTAACATACATTTTGCACTAGTGAATTTGACACCAATTTTACAAAAAGAATGGCGGAATTTAAATTAAATATAAACCTTGTGCTTAAATAAACACTTGTGCAATAATAAAAGCATGTAAAGTTGTTAACTCACTCAAACATAATTGAAAGTTAATTTTAAATGTTTTAATTGACAGTAAAAAGGAATGGAATTCTGATTGTTTGAAATCTTGTGGTGATGATACAATAGCTGAAAAATTGGGAAAACCTGTATCATCTACTAAAGTTATTGTAAGTTTGTTTTGTTTGTTATAAAAAGTATTATTTGTTAGCTGTTAAATAAGGTAAACCAGTATTTTTCAGTAAAGTTATTGTAAGTATTGTTATGGATTATTAGAGATAAAATAATATATTTCATGGTCTACAGACTTTGTTAGTTTAATATCATTAAAAGCTACAAATAAAATTATGTTTTTATCTGATAAGTTAGGTAAACCTTATTTTTCTACTTAAATTGTAGTAAGTTTATTAAAATGTTTTAATTTTATTTGATTAAAAAAACAATGATGAAAATCATATAAATTTAAATTTAAAAGTTAGCTGATAAGTTCGAACCTGTTTTTTCTATTGAATTTATTGTTACATATCAAATATCTTAAATTAAAAACTTAAAACAAAAATATGGAATAAGACGTATAAATAAAACAAATGAGTTTTAGTCTAATCTGGTATTTAGGTTATAAAATTACTAGTTTTATTGCACTACTATAATTATAGTTTCTTTTTAAGTAGTAGCTAAGTAAGATATAATATAAGTTGTTTATTGATAAGTTTAACAAGTTATATTTGTAAAGGACTTTTTAATAATTTCATATACAATTTGAGATTTTAATATTCATGTACAAACCCTATTTTTGCTTACAATGTAATTTATTTTCAGATTTAGCAGTAATGAAATTTCTTCTGATTACGATTTATTTATGTTTTAAAATTTAATTTTACAGGGCAATATGTATTCATATTTAGTACAAAAATGCAGTTTCTCACATTCATTTTAAATAAGTAACTTGTATTTTTAACTTAACATTCTATTTTATAGGGCAACATATTTTCATTCTTGGTTCAAAGATACACTTTCTCACACAATTGTAAATTGCTGCTTTTATTTCTTATGATATATTAATTTTTACAGGACAGTGTTTCTTCGTACATGATTGATAGATACGGTTTTTCACCTGATTGTAAAGTAGTTGCATTCACCGGTGACAATCCTGCTTCTTTAGCTGGTTGCAGATTACAGGTTTGTTTTTATATTAGTATTTGTACAACTATTAATTCAGAAATTATTTTAATATAAAATTGATTCAATGTGTATTTTTATATTACTATTTGTACAAATTTGTCTATTAATTCAGGAATTATTTTAATATAAAATTGATGCAAACTTTATTTGTATATTAGTACTTGTAAAATTATTAATTCAGAAATTATTTTAATATAAAATTGATTCAATGTTTATTATTAATATTAGTATTGGTATAAGTTTTTTAATTCAGGAATTATTTTTGATATAGTGTTGATGCAATTCATTTTTGATATAATGTAGATACAGTTTTTGTTTTAATTCCGGTTGGTTTTTGATGTAATACTATTTTCCCTTTGGTCTGACACTAATGCAAATGCTATTTTTAGTTCTGACATTTATTGTGAAAAAAAAAGTGAAAACTTGTGTTTCGATCTGTAATTTATTTTAGCAATCAATCACACAAAGAACAATGAAATCAATACTTTTATCTAAAACTATACGTAAACACACAGTAGTTATTGCATATTTTTTTATATCAAAATTCAAACGAAATGTTATGATACCCTAGTTTTGACTATAAAGTTTCCTCAGCAATCAAATTAAAAATAAAAACAACAAAGCTTTGCAAAATGTTGGTATTTTAAATTGTTAAACTTTACCAGTGGTTTGTTTTTATATTTTTAGATACTTTAGACACATTTGTGTTTTAAATAAACGAATAATAAATACATATCTAGTATAAACAAAAACAACTACACTTGATAATTGCTTACAATTAGTGTGAGCTTTCAAACTCATCAACAAACTAATTTGTAAGTAATTATCAAGCAAAATTGTTTTTGTTTATTTAAGAGATAATTAGCTACTTCAACAATATGAAGAAAATGTTCAACAGTAGAACAGCTTTAAAAGACAACACTGTGCATAGCAACTAAAAAGTTTTCATTTTACATCATTTAAATATGCTACTATAGTGCTCGATTTAATTGCATTTAAAATATTGAAGTTTTAAAAACAAACTTAGTTTTTATTTCAATAATATACAATCTATTTACAAGTTGTGAATGTAAGTTCAGAAAAAAATGTTTCTGTCAAGTAATTCAGACACTTGACTATATTACATATCCGACTAACAAGTATGTATATGTTATTTATAATTAAGCAATATATTCGTTATATGTTTATATTTTAAATAAACTTCTGGTGCGCTGGTATTTTTTCCTTTCAGAATCAATAAGGTAAATATAACTGTGTTTATAGTTATAACTGTAATTACAGGTAATATATTAATAATAAATAATACATTAATAATAATACATAGAAAGGAGATGCCATGGTATCATTGGGAACTTCTGATACGCTGGTGTTGTACATGGATGAACCAATCAGGTGCCTGCAAGGTCACGTGTTTGTGAACCCGTTGGATGACAACGCTTACATGGGCATGATATGGTAAGAAAATATTTAAGTGTGATTATTTTATTTAGATTATAATTTTATTGTGAATCTGTTAGACGATAATGCTTATATGGTGATGATTTGGTGAAAAAATAGTACTAATATTTATTTTTTATAAGTGTTGAATCATTAATTTTAAGTATACCTTTATTCTTGTGTTGGTAAATCTATTGGATGATAACGTTTTTATGGAAATTATATGGTTAGTATTATATGTAATATTTGATATATTTATTTGTTGTAACTGTAATAAAAAAAATTAAGTTGTTTGTACCTAATTTTATAATTAATATTTTTATCCCATTGCGTACCAACGCTTGTATGGGGATGCTAAATATAATATTGTTTATATTTTGAATTTAACTGTTTAACCCTTAACTATTTAATTTTTATTGTACGTTTATTAGGTTGTATGGTGTGTATAAATTGCTTTTATCATAAATTTTGAGGTGTTAAAATGTTGTAGGAGGTATTTTTTAATATTACATACACATTAATTATGTAAATTAATGTTTATTAATTGTCATTTTAATTTATAAGTCGGTATTTAACTGTAACTTTCTTAAGTTAAATAGACTCTTTAAGTTAAACCTTTTTTATATTTAGTATGCTTAAAATTCAAAAAATATAGCTTTTATCCTCAAAATTAAACACTATCTTGTATACTGGGGATAAATTTGGTAGTTACCATTCAAAAAAGGGGAAAACATGTAAAACATGTTTTAGAGTTTGTAATACTTATATCTGCTAGTTTTATATAAAACCTAATGCTTTTATGGGAAAATTAAAGTTAGTATTTTTTTCGACTAAAGTGTTTTTTTTTGTTATAGTTTTTATAGAACTAGTTAGGTTAAAAAACAACTTGTTTATCTCTTTGAAAATTTTTAGATTGAGAATGAATAATAGTTGTAGTTATTTAAATGGAAAACTAAAAGTTTTGAAACTTAATTTTAAAAGCAGTTTTGTATATAATTTAATGCATATTATTGATAGATTATTAAAATTGAAACTTTGTTTTCTGTATATTAGGTACATATACTATACACTGTTAAATGTTTTTAAAATTTAAGATTTAATTTTTGAAGTGTAATAATAAAACTAAACTTACTATGAACTTACACTTATTTCCCCGAACAACTTTCTTATAAACCTATTAACATGTTAATATTTATAGAAAAAAATAAATTAGACGGAAACCCATATATACAACTGCAATACAGTATATTTGCATAAAATTAAAAAAAATAGTTCCAAAATATCAGTAGTTTATAAAAGCTATAGTGAATATTTTTCATATACTAATAAACTGAGTCATGAAAAATTTTTCAAAGTAAGCAAAATTTATAAATTTTATCGAATAAAAACTAAAAAGTCAATATGTGCTTAAACGTTGATAATTTAGTTATATTTTTGTTGGTGTTTATTTTAGCAAACTCACTTAATGCATTTGACAAAAAATTAACAAATTCAAATGCATGACTATATATGGACATATATAAACGTTTTATTTTCAACCAGAAAATTTTTCTAACCTTAAAAATGTTTATTGTCAAAACACTGTCAGTTACTGATTGCTTTTTATGAAAGTTTCTAAGAAAAAAGTTTACTTGTTTTTGGTAAAAACATGATTTTAACCGAATAAAAATACTTTGAACATGTTTGCCTCTAAATAGCTTAATAAATAAATCAAAAATTTTAAGTTTTGTGTACTTATTAATTTATGGATAGAATGAAATTTATATTAATATCCTTGCCAAGTAGCCATAAGCGTTTCATTTAAAGCTTAAAAGTATGAGAGAAAATACTGGTGTTATTACTAAAGTGTTGTCAACTAAAAGGATATAATTTTATTTAAATTGAAATTATGTACTTTTAACCTTATAGTTTTATAGGTAATTCTTTAACAATAAATAGAAGCAACTATTTTTTTTAGTTAAATTTTGATTAAGCTATTAAATACGTTTTAATTTACAAAAACCAAGTTCATTTTTAATAAAACTAGAAAAAAGTTTTTAATAAACTATTTTTTTAGTTTTAAGAACGGATCACTAACTAGAGAAAGATTCAGGGATAATTACACTTCAAATAGAAGTTGGGATGAATTTTCACAAGCTCTTAAGAACACACCAAATGGAAATAATGGAAAATTTGGTTTGTTATTTTATCTTTTTATATTAACTTCTTTTCATACAAGTTTTAAAATATGTAGTTGTAGTTAAACTTTTGTTGAAATTGTAAAAGTTACACCAAATTAATTGAAAAGCTTAATTTGTAGATCATATCGGTTTATATAGTTTTACTTTGAAGTAAATAATTACTAAATTATGACATCTGAGCTCAATTAAAATTTTTTCTGAATTTTAATCTGATTATAACTAGGTGTTTAAGCTTTTGAAGGAATTTTCAAACAAGTTTTTGCATGCATAGTTGAACACTATTTATGCTTGTATTAAATTTTTAATGATTACGGTTTTATTTTATAAAGTCGTTCTTAAACTTGAAATAAATGATAAATCGGTTAAAAGTATACTTTACATAATAAAAAGTTTAAAATTTCAATATAGTCTTTTTTCAAGTGTCGAAAATTATGAAAAATAGTATTGTACATTGCTGTGTATTAAGTTTTGAATCAAGTTATTAAACAACAAATAAATCATTGTATAGATTAAATAAAAATGTCAGATATATTTTTTAGATTGGTTTTTGCGGTATTTAAGCTTTGAAAAACAATAGAATAGAATTTATGATTATGTAATCTTTATTTTTTAATTTTTTTATATTAACTTACACTGTTTCGTATAAACTTTTAAATATGTATTTGTAATTTTAATTTTGTTGAAGTAATAGAAATTACAGCAAGTTATTTGAAAAACTTAATTAGTAAAATATACAATAGGCTAAACTTAGTCTAGTTATGTTAGTTAATATATAATAAGTGCTTATATTCTATTGCGCTTAAGTTAATAACTATTAAATCTTTATAAAGGAGACTAGTTAAAATGTTTGCTAGGTTTTAATCTGATTATATGTTGGGGTTTAAGCTTAAGGAGGAATTTTCAAACAAATTTTAATATGCATGCATAGTTAACTCTCTATGTTAATTAAGTGTTAATAATTTAACATTCTGGTTATTAAAATTGTTCAAAATAATCAGGCAAACTTAAACATAAATGGTAAATTTTTTAAAGTATACTTTACACAGTAAAAAGTTTCAGTAATATTTACTTTCAAAAGTCAAATAATTTGATAATTAGTATTTTAAACAGTTGTGTATTAGTTTTTGAATCAGGTTATTAAACAACAAATAAATCATTGTTTGTATGGATTAAATAAAAATGTCAGATATATTCAAGATTGGTTTACGCGGTATTTAAGCTTTGAAAAACAATAGAATGGAATTTGTGAACATGTAATCTTTATTTTTTACAAAGTTTTAAATGCGTACTTAAACCAGTTTTACGCTTGAAATTAATTTTCATGCTTTAAATGATTGACAAGTTTTTAGTGATAAGAGATCTTTTTTGAAAGTATTGTTTTCGAAAAATTAAAGATGTAAGCATTTGATTAAAATTTAAATTTTATATAGTGCTAATAATTTAGATATTTGATAATTTATTTTAATTATTATTTAGGACAAATAAAGCATATTTATCTTGAAATAAGTTACAAGTATTGTTTAAATATTGATGTAGTTTTAAATTAAATACAAACTGAAAATATTTTTATGCATACTTATTATTAAATCAGGCTATAAAAATTGTGTTGTAGTTTTTTACTTCAAAAATTTTATGAAAAATATAAATACATTTTAATTAAACTTGAACATTAAATTAAATGAAGTTTTGTTTATTCATTAAATAAAAGTTTACAACTTTTATTTTACAACCTAAATTTTTCTCTCACATAAAGTTTTATGTGCGAGAAAAAATATAAAGTTTGTTAAATTTTACATCAGTGGCTATAAAACTTAAGGGTTATTTTTATTTTTACATAAAAATATTTTTTATACTTGTAAGTTTTTATTAAAATACTATTAAACTGCTTAAAACTTAAATTTACATAGTTTTTTGCCGTTCATATAATGTTATTTTACTTAAGTATATAACATGTCCAAAGTATTGTGTTTTAACTACTTATACATTTTTTGAAACAAAAAATACTGATTAATTTACAAGCACTATCTTTTTATTTCTTTAATTTCAATTTAATCTTACTACAGTGTTCTGAGAAAACTAATAAATCAATAATTTTCTTTTATTTGTTCGAAATGTTTAATCTATTTTTACCTTTTCATTCTTGATTGATAACTTAATTTACAACAGTTTTATTAAGATGAATCTTTTATTCTAAATAAAGGTCAATTATTTTAAAATTTTGTAATAATATTTATACTGTTTTTTTCTTTATTTCTGAATTTAATTATTATTTAAGTGAAGTATTAAAGTAAAATTAAGTGCAATGATCATTAATGTTTTACTTATGTATGAATAAAATTTTTCTACTTTTTGTTTGAAGTATTACCAAATTAATTTTTAACATAATTTGTCTATATGATAAATTTAATCTACTTCATAAACTTTAATTACTATCTTTTATCTTTTAAGCTATTTAAAAATCAAATATAATATTATCTTTTAATACTGAAATACTGTTAAGTTCATGTTTATAAATTTTAATGTGACATCAAAAGTTTTTTGAGAACTTGTTTTAATTAAAAAAGTTATAATTTAAAGGTTTACTTTTAAATATCGTACTTAAAATATCTACTTATATATTTTAAAATTAATGATATTGATTTAATTACAAATAGTATTTTATATTACTTAATCTTATCACTGAGAAAAGTGATGCATATTTTATTAAATTTATTCTAAATGGTTTAATCTATATTTATCTTTTCATTTTTGATTGATCATCATTTACATTATATTAAGATGTATGGAGATTTTTCAATATAATAATAATTCAATATTTTCCAATAAAACTTGATTACTTATAAATTGTTTAATAATAGATACAGTAGTTCGTTGTGGTATTTAATTTCAATTGAAGTAAATTATTACTAAACTTAATAGAAAAGATAAATTAAATTGTCATTTACTTTTATATAAACAGAATTTAACTACTTTATGCTTGGTATGTTAGCAAGTAAAGGTTTTATAGTTTGTTTATACTAATAATATAATTAATTTGTTTTAATCTGATATTTTTTACTTAAGATTTTATTTTTAAAGATTATATAGTGTAAAAAGTTACAACATTTATTGCAAGATTTTTTTTTAATTTACAGGAAATACTTTTGAGTTCAAACCATTTTTTAAAGCGGTTATTATCGATTTATTTAAAAGATTATTTTAAATTTGTTTAGTGTGAAAATAAGTTCGCTTTTATTGATTTATGATATATTACTTAAATACTGTTTATTACTGTCAATATAAGTATTTTTGAGTTTATTTAGTGTAATTAAATGACAATATTGTTCGCTAAGTTTATTTTCAAATACCGGAAATACTAATAAATTCATTTTAATTTATTTTTGTACTTTATTATATATATAAATGTACTTTTATCTTTTAACAGTGTTTCTATTCAATATAAAAAGTATTTATACACTTAAGAAAATATAAAAGTAGTCAAACTTTCTTTATAATTAATTCACTATAGTCATAAACTTTACAAAAAATACAAAAAACCGTAATAGTTTAGTATTTTTTAAACTTTAAACATATTAGTGCTAAATTGTATTGAAAATATTACCGACTTCGTTTGTATCGCGCGTATATACTGCTTAATTTTGTTTTTTTATCTTCAGCGACAAACTAAACAATATTTATACTAATTTATTTTTAATTACAGGAAGTACTTTTAAGTTCAAGGTAATTTGCTTTTTTCTAAGTTTAATGATATTTTTGTTTTAACCTTTCATTTTGAGCATTTTATTTATTTATTTCAAGAAATTTATTTTGTTTTACCTTAGGTGTAAAAGTACATTCTATATGTTTTTGATTAAATTAGTTTGCTTTTGGTAAACTTAAATAATAAACCGGTTATTTACTTTTTCTTAACCAAAAGTTTAAAAATAGTTTTAATACAACATTTTAATATATTTTTTTTGTAAAATGTAAGTTAGTTTTACTTATTTCTTTTTAAATAGTTAAACTATACATGCCTCAATTAAGTTTTACACAACGAACTTTTATGGTGTATATAATTTTGTTTTAATGAAAAAATACATTTATTTATTTTCATTAATAATTTTTAACTTTCTTATTAGTTTTTGATGTACAAAAATAGTTTTAACACAAATTATTTTTTCGGAACATGTTTTTACTATGAAGTACAAAAAATATTACCAAGTGCTAATTAATTATTTATTTTATATATAATTGCAGGTTTTTTACTTTGATGTCCAGGGAATGCTCCCAAATGTTAATTAATTATTTATCTAATACTTTTCACCGGATTTCATTATGATGTACAAGAAATATTATTAAATGCTAATTAAAAAGTAACTTAAATATTTCACAGGTTTTTACTATGATGTACAAGAAATATTACCAAATTCAAATTAACTAGTTATTTATTTTATTTGTTTTCACAGGATTTTATTACGATGTGCAGGAAATATTACCAAACGCTAATGGAGATCACAGATTTGATTCTAATGACAAAAAAAGTTTGTTTTGTTATACTTATATTTTAATTAAATAAGTTATTTTATCTAAAGTATATTAATTTTTTTCAAAACACAAAAACCCTAATTTAGTCTTAGCTGATAACATGATAAGTTTTTGTAACATTTTGTATGGTTTATTTTATTTTTTTGTTTAAAAGATAATTAGCTTTAAGATAATACTAAAAGTAAAACAATAAATTAAAAGAATTGTAATCTTTCATATTAGTTGGTATAAGAAATATTGGTTGGTATAAGAAATATTGTAAAACAGCCTTTTTGGTTTTAAATTTTCACACATTAAAATAAAATTTGGTAAAAGTAATATAATGCGTTTGATTAAAGACTTTCAACAATTTGAGATAATAAAAAGATAATTTGTATAAATTTGATAAACGTGATAAAAGATGTTGATAACTTTTCACACACTTTTATATGTCACATTGTGTAACATTTGTTGAATATTTCTTAGGAAAAGATAAATTGATTTATTAAAAATAGCCAACTTTTTATTGTCGTACATTCCTATTATACAATTATATTACATAATATTTAAACAAAAAATAAATATATTTAAATTTATAACCTATTGGTGAATTGGTAGTAAAATAAAAATGATGATTTTGTTTTTGAGGGTGACAATTTTGTATATGAATTGAAATCTGCATGCAGTTTAATATGTAAGTCATATAGAACAAGTTTTGCTTATAAGATTTTAATTAGATTTATGAATAAAAAGCCTACTTAACAGTTTTAATTTTTGATAAATTTTAGTGTAGTGAGACAAAAATAATATATTAGATAGCTGTTAATAGCTTTTAGACAAGAATATTTATACTACAATTTGCTTTGAGAAATAAATCTAACTAAATTGTTTACTTAAATAATTATAAAGTTGGTTTTTGGTCACTAGTTACACAACAGTTTGATAGTTTGTGTTTTTCATTAAATTATTTTGGCGGGCAATTTTACTTAAAAGAAAATACTAAAAGTTATAATGTTGTTATAAAAAAATATAATATCATTTTCATTCACAAATTTTTTAGGTGAATAGTTTTACTAACGAAGAGAACATACGAAGTCTTATTGAAGGCCAACTGGTAGCCAAGAAATATTATTCTGAAAAAATAGGTCACAAAATAATTGATGGTAGTAAAATATTGGCTACAGGAGGTGCTAGCAATAATAAGGAAATATTACAGGTTTTTTGTTAATGAAGTCTGTTTTTATTTAATTGAATAATAAGTAAGACTAAAACTATTAACAAATTAATAATAACGAAATATTAAAAATTTATTTAAATATTTTTTTGTCAGTTGGTCAGATTTAAAAATAAAAGTTTGTTATAAATAATTAGAATGTTGATATTTGATTTTTTATTAAATAAAATTAAACTTATGACGTACTTCTTTATAATCTTCATAACTTTAAAATTCTTTATAGGAAGTTTTTGAATAAACTTTTTTGAACACGATTATTTTATTTAACGCTCAGAGTACCTAGTAAGCATGTAATTAAAAAAAATTGTAACAATATATTCTTAAAATATAGCAATATATTCTTACAAAAACTTTTTTGTATACAAATTAAGTTTAAAACGTTTGAAACGTATATTATCTTGTTTTTTAGCCGACTAAACCATAAAAAGTTTAGTTTTTATTTAAATACCAATAAACTATATTTGATTTATAATCTATTAATTTATCAAACGATTAATTGTTGAAAGTCCGGAAACCACTAAAATTTAAAATAATATTGTTGAAAAGGGTTTTGTTTAGCTACCGAAAAGATTATAGTATAATAAAAGTCAAAACTTAGGCATGAATAGTTTTTCTTTGTACTTTGTTACTTCAAGTATGTTAATCAATAATGTTAATAGTTTTCAAAAGTGATCATATATTTATATGTATAAACTTGGAAACAATTGAATTAAAAACTATTGTTGAAAACAATACAAACTTAAGCATATAAAATTATACTTTCTTTAACATCATTGACCTTGTTTAAAAGTTTATTTATATATAAACCAGGAAAAATATTTAGTATATATTTAAAGCTTTTGAAAGAAAAAAGAGTTTTTAAGATATTAAACTTTTTAATAGCTTCTAAACAAGTTGTACTAAAAGAACAAAAAAAAAAACGAAAAAATAAAGTAAGTAAAACATCAAAGTAAATGAATGGCAACGATTGATGAAGTGTATAAAATTTTATCATTTTTTTTTGCGCATTTACTAATTAAATTATTTTTTGGCTTTAAAAGCGCAAAAAAATAATAAAGTTAATACGCTGCACGACTTTCAGCTATTTATAGAATTTGTACACATGTTTTTTTATCAAGTTTTTTAACGTTTTTTCATGATTAATGGTTTTAAAACAAAGCCGTATTGTTTAAGATGTTTTGAAAAAAATTCAAATAATTTAATTTAATGATAAATAAGTAGGTTAAGAGTTAAATTATTTTTTTTATTTATTCATTAAAATATACGAGCAGTCTAAACTTAAACATGGTAAAAAAAATAAAATTTTAATATTTTCCAGTCAGTCTGAGTAGGTTAATGGAAATAATAAAATTTAGCGCAACACATTTTTACTATTTTTAGATGTTTTACATGTGTTTTTTCGTTAAGCTCTTAATGTTTTTATGTTACTTTTCGGTTTAACGATGTCTGTAGGTTATGAAAGTAATGTCAAGTTTTTATGAACTTGTTTTTTACTTGTTGTTTTTTATACAAAATTTTGATTTTATGTAAGCTTTTTTATATAATAAGTTGCAAAAAAATATTAGTTTTATATGCATATAAAATTGATTTGTAAAAATTCTTACAAAATTTAAAAATTGCTTTTACAACAATCATTTATTGCAATAAATAATTATCGTAATAATGAAAAATTTTGAAATTATTTTAATATATATTTTGCTCGTGAGCATATACTCAAAATATTACAACAGATATAAAAGTTTAAATATAAAACAATAGTTAAACTTTTTCCAGGTTTTTTAGAATGTAAACCCCAAAACATGGTTTTTTTAAAATTTACTCTAGGTTACTGTAAATATTCTAAATGACACAGATAATACAAATATTTAAACTAATTACATACTAATTATTGTAACTATGTTTTATTTTAGGTATTTTCATTCGTGTATAAGAAATTCGTGTGCACATTATAAACAGCAAATATAATAAATTGTTTTGTGTATATTTTACTTTCATTAAGGTAGTCTCAGATTTTTAAAAGTGCAACGAATATATAAATATGTTGTTATTTTATTTTTTCGGTTTTTTATGATATTTTCAGTATTTAAAGTTACCACCCTTATCAGTATATTTTCATTTTAGTGGTTTCTTAAGTTTCAACAATTAATTGTTTGATGAATTATTAGATCATTAATCAAATATAGTTTGTTGGTTTTTAAATATATACTAAACTTTTTATGATTTAGTAGTTTTTATCTTTACGTTAATATATATAAAATAATACAACTAGCAAAAAAAAATTTGAAAACTTTATGTAAAAAAAATGCTAACAACAAGCTATTTCTGATGCTTAAATGTTCTGCGTTTATAAAAAAAAGTAAATACTTTAAAGAATTATATATACAAACAAAAAATTTTCATATGTTACTTTGAAAAATTTTAAGTCTTATATATGATATTAATCTTAACTTTGTTTTATACAGAAAACTGTGAAAAAACAACATAAATAATTAGATATTTGTAATTATCAGTACATATTCTGAACGATATAGAAATTAAAAATTAAAAATTTATTTGTTCCAGGTTCTTTCTGATGTTTTCAAAGCTCCGGTATACATATTGAATGATACAGCCAATTCGGCTGCATTAGGATGTGCTTACAGAGCTAAACATGGTGAGAAATATCTGTTATTTACTTAAGTGTTTTGAATTAATTAACAGTCCTTTATGCCTTGAACTATTCGATTGCTAAAAATCTAACTTAAAAGAACCGTAAAAACTTTTTCGTAATGTTATTCAGTTCACTTACATGTTCAGAGCTAATAAATAAAATAAAAACAAATATGGATCAATTTTTTTTCATTATTAACACATTTAAAGTAACTTTACAGTATCTTTTTGATGTTTTTATACCGATTAACACAGTTATTGAACCTAAAATTAACTCAAACTAAAAATAAATCCAAAAACAAGTACTTTCAAAAACCTGAAAGAAGTTCAGAAATCCTGGAAAAATATTCTCAAAAACCAGTGGCCACCTTGTTAACAGCTTTTAACTGTTTAAACTATTTGATTGCTTAAAATGTAACTTGAAACAACCGAAAATTATTTTTGTAATGTTGTTTAGTTTATTTACATGTTTAGAGCTAGAAATCATAATGAAATAAGGTTTTTGTAAGGTTTTTATTTATATTCAAATTTATTTCTAATTATCGAAAAAAGTTGACATCGAATTTTTTGTTTAAATAATTAAAATAAAAAGTAAGAGTTGAAAGTCTGATTTTTTATGACTTGTTAAGCAGTCTTACATGACATTAAAAATGTTGTTAGACATACCTCGAACTTAAATATTGAAAGTGATAAATTGTTTAGTGTTCACAAGACAATGTTTTTTGTTGAGTAACAGGTTTTTTGACCTAGAAAACCATAAAAATGTTTTTGTGTTTAAATATTTTTTTATAAATTCAATTTTAAATTGAGTTTGTTTGTTTCATAAATAGTTTCTTTGTACTTGTTCTTTAGTTTACTAAATACAATTTTAAGTCGAATTTCATGAAATCATAATGTTTTGTAAATATATGGTTTAAAATTTAAGTAAATTTTTATGTCGACCAATTATACAGGATAAACAAGATGTTTTAGAGATGTTTTACATATTTTATATTAAAAGTAGTTTTAATCTGTTATTGACAATATCGATCCATTTTATTTGATATAAATATTATTTATTTGTTGCTTAATTTTACTTAATTAGTTTGTCGTATAAATGTTTAATCTTTTAAAGATATTTTGGTATAACTAGAAATTTAATTTTAAAATGCTTAAGTAAATACTTATTATGACATTTAAAAACAAGCTTATAACTAGATCAATCTTATTGACTTGTTTCTAGTCATAAAACGACCCAATCTATTAACTTTTATTTTAAAGTCTTTATGTCACTCTACATTTTTATAAATGTTCATAAACCTAATAAGACAATCTAACATTGCTCAACTTAAACTATTTTATTTGACTGTTAAAATAAGTTTTCTTTATTCAAAAAGAGCATAGATATTTTAAAAGTTTATTTTATTTAATGTAACTGTGTTAATATTTTGCAAATAGTATAGATATGCATACAGTTTTTTGTATACGTTTGCTAGTAAAAATAATATATTTATAAGTTCAAAATAAAACAATTATTTAAAGTTTTAAAGGTTATTTAATAAGAACTGATTAACTAAAAATATTTTTGTAGGTTTGTTGAAAGAAAGCAATCCAAGTTTGAAATTCAGCGAGATATTTTCAAAAGAAGCAAATTATACCAAGTCAACTGAACCAAATAGTAACTATGAATATGATCTTGATAGATATGAAAAACTAGAAAATATTGTTGTTAATTCTTAAAATATAAATTTCTTAATCTTATGTATTTAATTGTCATACTATCAAAATGTAATCTAGTTCTAAGAAAATACTTTATCACTAATGTATACTATAATCATATTTACTAAGCTTAATTTGTATAACTATTTAGAATGTCGATCTTTTAACTGAAGCAATGTTTAAATTCGCCATTAAATTTAAGAAGTGTTTGCTAAAAACATGTTATGAAGTTCAAACGTAATCAAAAACGCATTTTGTTTCTTTAATCCTGATTTGTTTATAAACTTCTATTTGAAATACTTTTAGTTATTATATATATATATGTATATGTATCTAATCTGTAATGTTATAATATTTATCTGAATTGTTACTTATATATGAGTACATTTATTTATTATTTTTTGCTCTATGATGCTATTTTGTGTCTTCATAATTCATGCTCGAATTTTCTATGCAATCATTTTTTAATAATATGACTTTATTATTAATTTTTTAAGTATTCATAATCAGATATTCTATGGTGTTTAGACTTTGATTAAAAAGATTTCAAAAACAATTTTAATAAAAAGTTGGTTATGATTGGTTTATATTATCTGAAATTTATAATAAAGTAATTTTATCTATAATATGTATAAAGTGTATTATATGTATGGAAATATTAAAGTGTAGCAAAATTTTAAGCAATGTTAAAATACTTTTCATTTCGAAATTTCACTCGTTTGAACTAAATCAAACTTGATCATCAGTTGAATTAAATTTGTAAATTTTTTAAATATAAACATCAAGAAGACATTAGCTTAAAACTGAAATTAGATTAAAATACTTTAAAAATTCCAACTTTTAAGCAAGCTACTTATGTAAAGTCCTAACTATAAAGATATTTTAATGAAAATATTTTATCCAAAACATTAAACTAAACACAACAGTTTTTGCTAGTTAAAAATATTTAAACAATATTTTATGTAAACTCTTCTCAGTAAGTAAATTATTTAGCACGAAACAATACCAAGCTAATTGACTTTTAGTTGTACTTGAAAAAACTTGCATTAATTAAAATTTACCTAGAAATTTCTCATCAACAAGTCTGAAGCGGAAATCGTAAAAATGTGGTACAAATCTTACTACCTAGAAAAGTAAAACTTCTTATAAATAACCTATCGGCTATTTACAATTAATTAATTTTTTACAGCTCTTAACAAATAATAAAAAAAAAGTTGGAATTCGGTACATGAAAATAAACACTTACTTTAACTTAGTTTACTGAGATAATTATTATTATTTATTCTGCAGTAAATGTCATATAAAACATTTATTATTTGATGCTTAAATATTAAATATTCTAAGAATAAAGTGTGGCATTATGTTCTGTGATAGCAGTAAATAAGAGGTACCTTAAGATTGTAAACAAATTTTTAATTTAAAGTTTCTAGGAAATTTTTCTGATTAAGTTTATTAGTTCTTAGTAATTTGTTTAGCAAGAAATAAAACAAGAAATTTGAACTTGTTATAAAAACAAATAGTTTTATTATGTTGTTGGACGTAGTTTACTAGGAAAGTTCTAATCTTTTAGTTAAATTCTTTTTAAGGCGGAAATATTAAAAATGATTTTGGTGTATAACTAGCTACATGGAAATTATATTTCTTAGAATTAAAACAAAGAATTTTTTGAACTATAAAAACTTAAATGCTACCGAAACAAAAAATGTTAAACAGTAATATTAAAAAATATGTTTTAAAAAGTATTTTAGCCAATTGTTTTTTTGTTTAGCCCTTTAGAAAAGTAGAATAATTTATTATATAATATTGAAGATAAACAAACATATTTTGGTTTGCTAAAAGTATATGCTTTAAAACGGTGGACAACAATTTAGGATGCTGATAAAAAGCTTATAATAACTACAATTGTTATTTACATTGTACAATGTTTAGTAACTGTTGTACTTCTTGGATTCTTTATAAAATTGTACCTGTAAGCAGTTTTCATTAAAAAAAATTTTTTTAACAAATAGGATTTAAATATGTGTTGTGGTGAACTTAGATCTTCATAAAGGAATAAGTAAAAATATACAACAATAAGAAATATTATTAGATTTAAGAGACTTTCTTTTTATAAAAGTTATACTGTTAAAGTGGATATATGCATTGCTACTGAATTAAAACTACATTTGCTAGAACCTTTTAATTATATTAAGTGAAATATGTTTCACATAACACACAAATTTGTTCTCAAATCAAAAATGTTTGTTGTTTTTTACACAAAATAGTTATAATTTTATTCTGTGTTGAGTAAAATTTAAACGAAAAAGTTATTAACCTATTCGTTTTAATTTATTTTGTGCATAACAGTTAAGATTGCATTTTAAATTGTCGTAGGCAAAACTTTTTACTAAAATTAATCGGAAGCTTAACTTTGCATACAAGATTATTTTTGCTTAAATAAAACCTATATTGTGCAAAATGCAAGTAAATTAACTTATTATTCCTTTTAATATCCCGAAACTGTAAAAACTTAAAACAGTGATTTATTTTTGATATCCAATATATAGTTTTGCTCTATTGCTGGAAAGATCTAAAATCAAATTTTGTGGTAATGCTGAATAGTACTTAATTTTTTAATTAGTTTTTAAATACTTTGCCATATAACAAAAACTAAATAGAAAAGTTAAAGATTATTGAAACTTACTTGTTTAAAAAATGCAAAAATGAATGACAGTTTTTTTTTTCTTTATTGCGAAAATAAATTTTTAAGAAATTGTCATCAAAACGCAAGTATCTAGTGTAAGTGGGAACGGGTCAATTTTGCACAGAGGGTAATTTTTGCACGAGAGTATAAAAAAAAATAGAAAAAATTATGTGTCAAGGATTGAAAAATAATTAAAAATTAAATTTAAAAAAATCGAAAAGAAAAAAAAAAGTTACTGAATAAGGGTAAGGGTTAGGCCGTTAGGGGTAACAATAAAATCAAATTAATAAAAAAGTTAACAAATTAGTAATAAAATTAAAAAACTAATAAAAAATTCAACCTGTGCAAAAATGTCCCTTCGTGCAATTTTGTTTTCTTGTGCAATTTAGTCCACTCAATAAAATTTGACACCTACTCAGCGAAAGCAGATGCAAATATAATAATTACCCGTTAAAATTATTCGTGTAGAAGTGTTTTTAAAAGTAGAAATTTGTTTTCTTAAATAAATTTGACTGTCTTTTGCATTAACAAAGACAGTTAAACAAACTTTAAGCTTTTTTTTTATTTATTCTGTTGTACTAAAATATTAAACACTCATGACCTTGCAAACACATTTTAATTGTAAAATGACTATTACTAAAAGTGGTATATGAACTGAGACATTTTAACAACTAAAGCTCATTTTTGTAGATAGTTTTTCAGCAACACTACTACAATTTAGTTCGTATATTTTAAAGATAAAATAAAATAAACAAAATCAAAATTTAGCAAAGTATAAAACTAAGTAAAAATACTTCTAAAATGTTTTATATAAAAACTATTTTTAAGTCTAAAATAACTTAAATGAGTTACAAAATAACTTAAAAGTTAAAAACATCAGTTTATAACATTTTTCTTTATACTGTTGGCTAACTATACTTATAATTTTTTTTTTAATTTTGTAATAAGCTTACAAGACCTACTTAAGCACAAAAATACAGAAAGAAATAAGTACGCCTTCATCTATGGATAAAACGTTAACAACAACTTTTCAGTTTTTAACATTCTCCACACAAAACGTCTTTAAAAATGAAGACAAACAAGTTTAAAAATAAAAAAATATTATTATTAACTAATTACCGTAGATTAAGGTGAATGAAAAGCTTTAAAATGAACTTTCTTATAAATGAAAATCTTATTCTTTTTTCAATCAAGTTAAAATGTTTCTTAATTTTTCTAACAACTTAATACTAACTTTGCTTGTATACTGATTACTGACGTAATTACATAATGCCCACAATACAAAGCTTAACATACAATGTATAAAAAAAATTATATAATAATTACGGGAAGGTTGTCTCAAACAAGCTAACCTCAAAAACTTTATAAGTTTGGGTTTTTGGGCACTACTATGATTAAAGCTTAGTTGTGGGCCCATTTGTTTACAAACCTACAAACAAAATTCGACAGTAAAATAAAAAGTTTCATATTTCTTAAAACTTAAGAAGATGTCGTGAAGTAATTCCCACAATAGTTTAATGATATGAAAAGTCTAAATCAGATGAAACAATTCTAGGGGGTGGGTGGGATAGAATATTGTCAACATAGACAGAACACCCCCCTGAACAAGGCCCTCAACAGAATCAACATTAACATCATTTCGATTCATAAAACTTCTTACACCTGATTCTCAAACGATTTGTTTCTTTATGTTGTAATTTTTTAACATTAAATAGTGATGTACCTTGCAAGAAATTTTGATTCATGCAAAAAATAAAACGCCTTTTAATCTATTACAAATTTAAATTTATTTATAGCGTAATATTTAATTTTATTTTGTGTTTAGTAAATAGATACGTCACATAGTGCCTTACAAAAACATTATTTTTTTTTGTTACTAGTTTAAATAAATCTTATAAAAACATCAAGTTGCTTACTTGTGGTGAAATAAACAGTAGTGCCCATTTAATAAATTTTCTTTATAATTTATCTATTTTTATTAAAAGCCAAGTTGATTAAAAGTTAACGTTAGTTGTTGTTTTTAAAGTGTAGAAATCTTTTGAAAACTTCGTTTAATTCAATTATTTATTCACTTCGAATCAAATCTAATTTATAAATAAATCAAGAAGACAACGTTTGTGTTTTTTTTTTGAATTTGTTAAGTATGTTTTGTATAGTATTCTTTAAATTAAACAGTAGATCTAACATAATTAATGAAAAAATAATTACAAAAATTTTTAAATAACTTTATACATAATGATTATTTAATTTTTGTTTAAATATTTTTTTAAAGATGAAAATAGCTTTATAACTATTAACAGGTGTTACCTTACAAACTTTATCTTAATCACTTAGATGTAATTTACAACTTCAACACTTGTTTGTTAGATTGCATTTATCATGGTACTGTGAAATCGTTTATTATGTTTATTATTAATAGAAAATTTTAAAAAATATTCTATTACTGTCAACTGTACTACGACAGTATAAACCAGGGGTGTTAAGCTACTCTTGTTGGCAAGTAGAATATTTGGTCATAGACTTTTAAAGATTGATGGAGGTTTTATATGACTACTTTAAAAATAGTCATACCAAAAAATTTGTTAAAATTAAGTTTTAAAGTTTTAAACAAAGTCAACGTTGTTAATATCCTATTTCAGATAATGTACTTAAAGAAAATGTTTAGTTTTTCTACATCCAAACTAGTAAGTAACATTGTACATTTTATGGACAGTATTGAAACACGTTTATTTCAAATTCATTTCTTACTTTTATTTATTATAAAATGTTAAGTAGTATTTTGTGTTTATTAGATACTTACGTAACAAAAATACTTACGAAATTATCTAACTTTTGTATTTAAATATGTTTGATCATAAAACTCACTCTCCCTTCTCCAATTTTCTTTCGCACTTAATAAGGAATTCTATCCGTCAATTACGAGCTTTCTAAAATTACTTATAAAATAATACAGTTATATGTTGCATGTAACTTTTTCTAAAGCATTCATAAAAGTATTAAGCAAATTTCTGTAGTTTAATATAATTACAGTGATATGTTTTTTGTATTTTTGCATTTATTTACAGCTTTAAGTCTTATACTAGCGAAGAATTTAAAAATGAAACATATAACAAAATTTATGTACAGTATATATAAAAAAGTATCATAGGTTAACAAAGGTTTCACTTAAACAACTTTGACAAATTAGCTTAATACCTTGTTAATAATAAACTGGAATAATTTTCACAAGTAAAGTCTTGGATTGTTTATTTGTTATTACCTTTATTTTATTAAATTAAAACTTAACACAATCATTTGTGTTAAATGGTTGTTAAGTCACAATTTAAGTAAAGTACACTTATCTAATTGTTATGACGCTAGCCTCATTTGATTATTAATCAAATAACTTTACATCAATGGTAAGATAATAACATAAAAATTATTAAAAGTATACAGGATTAATAGTTGAGCGTGTTTATTTTCCAAAACAAATTCTGTTCAGAGTTGATAACTATAAACGTTATCACTTAACAACTGCATTGAATCTGTAAAAACAACATATGTACAACATAAAACTATTTTTTGTGTTTAGTAGCTTGTTTACAAAACCTTATGATAATTGTAAACTCTTCGCTAAAAAGTAAAATTAAACAATATATGGTGGTGTGAGTGGTATAGATTAAATTCATTACAATCTGATTGGTTTAAACATGATTCTCAATGAAACTAAGACTTAATTTAAGATTTAAATTTTGGCGGATCTCATATTTTCAATAAAAAATAATTTAGTTTTCTAAACTTTTAATGATCAGTAACATTCTACAATGTACACTGTATGGTGAATAATTAAGTTTTGTTTTTAAGTTTATTTTCAACTAATTGTAACAGCTTATTTTAATATTTAGCAAACTATAAAGTAATAACTTGTGTTTAGTAGGTAGTTACGTCACAAAAATACTTACAAAACTATATAAATCTTGTGTTTAAGTAATCTTTTTTTGGTCATACAATAAATTAAGTATCGTTTTGATGGTATAAAAAAACAGTATTATCAACCTAATCAGTTTAATTCATATGTTATTTCCTTTTACTTCTGACTTTTTGTTTTAAGGCTAACATTTAAAGTTTTCTCAAAATAGTGTTTTTTGATTTTTAATCGTATTAAAGGCAAAAAAGTAATTTAATTCATGCTAAATAATGTTAACCTTAACATATGAAGAGAGGAGATAATTTTAGTGTTTTTAAGTTTTAACGTTAACGCAATGCTAAGAATAACTTCAAAAATTTAAATTTGTATTTAATATACAATTTTTACTTTTAGTTTTGTTTCTAAAGGTAGTTATAAAATAAATACTATATTTATATGTTGTGTTTTAATTTTTTTAAAAGGATTAAGAGGAGTATTAAGCAAACTTTTGTACTTGTAAGTAATTAGGTAATAAACTTGTATACATTTTTTACGTTTTTGCTTTTATTATAGTTTTAAGTCTTATAATCTGCTTAGCGTAGAGTTCAAAAACAGAGCACGTAAGTACTTGTAAAATAAAAATAAAAAGTAGATTAACATTGATTTCTATTGTAATTTTTACTTTAGCCTAGTAGCTTTATATTATGTTAAGAATAAATTGGAATAGTTATCTACAAGCAAGTCCTTACTTGTCTTGTTTATTATTATTTTATATTATGTAGTTATACTTTGTTTTAGTAGGTATTACCTCACGATAAAAATAAAGTAAACTTTTCTAATTATTATGATGCTAGTTTTTTATTCGATTATTGAAAAATAAACTATGTATCAATAGTAAAAAAAAAAAGTATACAGGATTTAACAAAAACTGATTAATGTTTGAAAAGAAAAACAGCTTCACTAAATAACTATGAATATTATTTTGTTTAAATTTTGTCTTTTTCTGTCTCTGTATGAGTTTTATCGTTAAACAAATGTATTGAATCTTCAATAACAGCTTGGTTAGTTATATTTTTTATATTATATGTTAGATATATAGCAGGGAAGGGATTTATACACATTGATTGTGTTTAATAGCTAATCCACAAAACCTTATGAAATAATCCAAAACAATAATTGATAAAAAAATTAAAAATAACTTTGTATGGTAATTTTTAATTTTTTTTATCAATTATTGTTTTGGATTATTTCATAAGGTTTTGTGGATTAGCTATTAAACACAAACAATGTGTCTAAATCTTTTTAATACGTATAATTCATTAAACTTTAATACATTTGTTTATTTAAAACATTAAACACAATTACCATAGCGGTCATTATGAAATAACATTAATAAATAAGATCTTATTGTAACTATCGATGATAGCTTTAAATTAATATATTTTAATAGTAGCTAACTAAATATATACATTTAACTTTAAACTGTTAGAACTAAATTTATCAACGTAATAATTAGTAACTGTCTGTTATAACAATCGGTTTGCGTCGTTTTAGTTTTTAGACATATTTTATTTTTATTTACTTTATAATGGCATTAGACGTGGAAAAATAAACTAATTGAATGCTTTAACTATTAGGTATAGACTTTAGCAGATTACTAAATATAATGATTTTCTTTTTATATAGAATCTATAATGGTATTTTACTGATTTTTTTTATAGATAACTAAACTAGAGTAAATAAAGAAAATCATAAACAAAAAAACTATAAACATGTCTGTAATTTCTAAAGTTATGTGTGTGAAATATAAAATAAAGTTATCTTAGTGACTAAAGTTTTTGAAATAAAAGTTTATGAATTTTAACTTCTTAAAAACTTGTTTTATATATTGTATAATTGATTAGTTTAAAACATTATATACATCTTTTTGTTTAGTGACATTTTGTATGTAAGTTCATTTATGCTTCCTGTTAAACTACAAAATATAAAATTAAT